>NC_065445.1:271304903-271613854 GCF_917563875.1 Diabrotica virgifera virgifera | reverse complement strand
ACTTTTATTTTTTTATTTTTTTATACATTTTTTGATTGTAAGTATATTTATTATATAATTTTATTTTCAGAAAATTCGTATTTAGTTAAAAATTTTTCCGACAATTAATGTTCAGAAATCATTTGTGGCATTTTTAATGTGTTTGTGTGTGTTTTATTCTTTTATTATTTTAATTTTTGGTGCTGTTTTAATAAAAATGTTTGAAAAGTAGTAAGTATAAATTAGTTTAATATTTAAATAAAATATAAATAAAAAGTATATTAATTTCGTTTATAATCATAAATAATCATATAATAGAAGTATAACTTCTTACGTGCGTACAAAGTACACACACATTCTTGTTTATAATACCCAATGTCTATCTAAAGGCGACCTGCGACCTCCATGTCACGCTTCCTGAGCAATACTGTATCAGTTTAGACTATCTGTCGTTTCTCTGATCAAGAAGATATTTTCTAACTACATCAGTATTTTGGAATTATACTCTCCTGTAAGCATTTATTAAACAGTTCGCTTATTGATTATAGTAGAATTTATCCTCTTGCTTGTATTATCTCAATAAAGAGTCTATCATCACCAAGCAATCGATGGTTCTTCATTTCGTAAAGCTGTTACTTCAGATCCCTGATTTATGAGAACGCTTACTCATTTCGGAAAACTGTCTTGTGGTCTTTGGCTGGTATGACGTCTCTACAAAAACTTTAAGTAATTTTCAGCATGTTCTGTTTATCTTTTGTTCCCTTCCATCTTTGTTTCTCGGCGTTATCTTCTACTATTTTAGATCTGGATCCAGCGTACCAAAAAAAGTTGATTAAGAGCAAGCTGAAAATTTGTTCATAGCTAAGGGTGTCTAGTCGGACAATCTTTGATGTATGGGAACACTGAAACAGGGGAAGTTTTAATTGTGGAAGAGAAATTAAAAAGATCAATGAAGATATAATAACGTAATTACTCAAATAGGTCTGGATCCCGCGTACCAAAAAAAAAATTATTAATAGCAAGCTGAAAACTTGTGAATAGCTTAACGGTGTCTAGTCGGACAAACTTTGATGTATGGGAACATTGAAACAGGGGAAGTTTTAATTGTGGAGCAGGTTAAAAATTTGGAACGTCAGACTACGAAACCGTCCCATGTATTTTGTCGGACAGAACTTCCAATTGACTTGTTACCCTTTCATTAAACTCTCATGCAAATATCAGACTGCTGTTTATCACCAACTGGACATTTTAATAAGTTCGACACGCAGAACACGTCAAATAACAGGAATTACGTTGGTGATAAATAACAGTCTGATTTTTGCATGAGAGTTTAATGAAAGGGTAACAAATCAATTGGAAGTTCTATCTGACAAAATACATGGGACGTTTTCGTAGTCTAACGTTCCAAATCTTTAACCTGTTCCACTATTAAAACTTCACCTGTTCCAATGTTCCCATACATCAAAGTTTGTCCGACTAGACACCGTTAAGCTATTCACAAATTTTCAGCTTGCTATTAATCAACTTTTTTTTGGTACGCAGGATCCAGACCTATTTGAGTAATTACGTTATTATATCTTCATTGATCTTTTTAATTTCTGCCGAAATTGTTTTATTTAATTTTCTATATTCTTTTGCTTCCATTTTCTTTCTCGGTTAGTACTCTTATTTCCATTAGAGCTTTTGAATATTTGCTAATCTTTTCGCTTTTATTGTCATTTTGTCACCAATTCACAATAATTTTTGTGTTTTCCGCATAATAATTATAGGGTTCTAGGAATAGTATTATTTCGTAATATATTATTAATTAATTGTCAGCTGTAACAAGCAGAAAGGCAAGCCATTATAGCTACCCACCTCTATTATACATACGAAGTGCAAGTGATCGTTGAAGAATGAATTTATTTGTAGAATAATCCAATAATAATTGAATGCATGTAGAGTGTATATAAATTAACAAGTAGTTTGGAAATACGTAATTATCTTAACAACATAATATAAATCAGTTTTAATTAAGCATGGGGTTATTACTTATATTGTAATTTGAATTGTTATTTATGGGATCCTCAAATAGCCACTAAAGGAATTAAAGTATATTAAATCACAATCTATGTCGACTTCTTATTCCCAGTTTCTAGTCTTATATCCATTCAGTCGTCCTATCACAGATACGCGGGTCATTCGTAAAAAAGGTTCTCTATGTTGCTGAGAAGCCGAAGAGAACAAGTACCTAAAACTAGAGCGAAATCAAGGTAAAACCGTCATAGTGGCATACAAGAAGGTGATAGTAAATAACAAGGTACGGGTATGGATCAGGCAAAGCGAAACTTCAGAGGAGCAGCATGATCACAATAAAATCATGTACAATTAAAAAAAATGACAAATGGTCAGGTGAAATTGCAAGTAACGAACCAGGCAATGAATCAAATTCCAAATTCCAGATTCCAAAAATCTGTTATTGCTTACATGTAATAGAGAAAATTCACAAAAGTAAGATTAAGATGTGAAAGTGACCTGCAATTCGTTGGAAAAATAAAAGAGAAAGAGTAAAACTCAAATAAATAAATGTAAATATACAAGAAAAAAGACCTGTGAGAACACATAAATTAGCCAATATTCAAGTGAGAAATAAGTTCAACAAAACCACTGACAAAAAATTCAAAGGAAAATTACTTCAAAGAAAAACGATTGAACAACAGTGGGAATTATTAAAAAATACTATTTCCAACTCAAATATACAATTACTGGTGGATCAAAGAAAGGATTAGTTGATGGAGCGAAGAGATAAAATATGTAGCTATGAAAAAAAAAGTAAAGTAGCATGAATAGCGTATCCAGAAAATACAGTTCACATATGTATCAGAAATACAAAGAAGCAAGGAAGCTTGTGAAAGAAAAAGTTAAAAAAGCTAAATCGGATGAGTGGGAGAGATTTGGAGAAAAGATGGAACAAGACAGTAGTACAAACTAAAAATTGTTAACAAAGTACAAAAAACTCGAAGAAGTATCACAAAGTTTTTTATTAAAAAGGTAAAAAAGGACGCGTTTTGGCTCAGCACGAGCCGGTTTCACCCCTATTCAGCGGTCCCCATAAGCGCGGTCCCCGATTGAGCGGTCTCAATACAGCGGTCCCCGTTTCAGCGGTACCCCGATTCAGCGGTGCCCGATTCAGCGGTCTCCATAAACGCGGTCCCCAATAGAGCGGTCTCAATAAGAAAATAATAATATGACAATGATAAGTAGTAATTAGTTTTAGTCAAAGGTGACTTAATAATAATAATAATAATAATAATGACTTTATTGCTTTTTTTTCAAAAAAAATACAATTTATTTTCGGTATAGTGTGGACTAACTGGACTAATCAATAATTGTGTTCGCATATGGAAACCGTGAAATAAAGTTAACGCTGTGGCATTTTCTTTAATGCCTTTTTACATTTTGTCACTTTAACTATAAACAGCCGTTTTAAGTGCAACAAACCGGTGTAATATTAGGTACTTTAAAAATTGGGCGTAGAAAAGCTCTTTTTGAGTAGTGGTTGTAAAAAAAAATTGATTTTACTCACTGTTTTTTTGGTGCGGAAAATGTGATTTTCCGCAAGCTAGCAGAAAAAATATTTTTTTTACTTCTAACAAATTGATTTGATAAACCCGCTCTCCCTCTTTCGATAGGTACCCGCAGAATCATCCTAAGTAAATTGGTTTATGTAGAATAATGTTATAAATATTTAGCCTCTAGGATAAACTTTTACAATTTTACAAAAACTGTTGCATGAATTAATCTAAAAAATTTTTTGCAAATTATTTACTATATTACCCTACTTTTTATGCAATTGCAAAGCTATATATAGGGTGATTTTGGGACAATTTATTTTTTATTTTATAAAATTCAATTTTTACTGTTAAAACTGCTGTCCCCAAGAGGGTCCTGTTTTTACTCATTTTCCTGAACGATGCCTCTCAAACGGCATGCTGCAGAATAGTGCAGAACCAAACGCCGCGCCGCTGAAACGGGTCGGTGGAATCGAGAACCGCCGAAACGGGGACTGCTGAAATGGGTACCGCTGAACCGGGGACTGCTGAAAAGGGTCGGTGGAGTCGAGAACCGCTGAAGCGGGGACTGTTAAAATGGGGTCTTACCGCACGAGCCATCATGAGCTTAAACACAGAAACACAAACATCAATAGCCCAATCGGGATAGCATTTGACCTTGCATTTGGAGCTGCCCCAAATTTTATTTTTCTAATCTTTAGGGAGGGTCAATATTAGTATAAATTTAAAATATCGACTGAATTCCACCGTTGCGTTAGCCGCCATCTTGATTTTAAACGAGAACCGATTTTGCTCAATATCTCCGCCATTTTCAATTTTTTGACAAAAAGTGTAGAAACTGAAATTGTTCAAAATGCGATTTTCTATAATTTAATTTATTATAATTTTTTTCGTGCGGTCGATATTTTCCGAGTTATGAGGGGAAAATAGTGACAGTTGTAGCATAATTATTGAATTATTGAATTATTGAATTATCTCGTTTATTATTAGTTTTACAACAAATATATATACCTATACAAAAATGAAGACAATTAAATTTTGTACAATTTTGATGCCGTTCATTTTTTTGATAAAATCAATATTTAAGGTAGTACGTATGTGGTAAATGTGCGAGCGTAAGACCTGATTGATTTTGTAGCAATTGTTTTTGTTCAATATCACCGCCATTTTCAACTTTTCGATAAAAAGTGTAAGAACTGAAATTGTTGCAATTACGATTTACTACAATTTTTCGAGAGAACCAGTGGCATGTCTACAAGGGGGGAAATGGGAAAATTCCCCCCAACAGGGTCCAAAATTAAAAAAAAATGTTGAAACATCACGATATTTTAGCTGACATAAAACTTAAAATATCGACAGACAAATTCAACCAATAAAACCCGCTAGTTAATAAAATTCAGTGAACTTAATGCATATAATGTCTTTTTATGTCTTTTATATACTTAGTTTGGTTGATGTTTCATTGGAAGTTTCAAAAATTGTATAAAATATAATTCTCTTTATTTTTGTTTATGTACAATTATGTCGTAGAGTTAATAATAAATGAGACAATTCAATAATTATGCTTCCCCTCCGCTTCCATTATTGTCCCCCTTAACTCGGAGAATATTGATCGTATAAAAAAAATGTGCAAAAGAAATTGTAGGAAATTGCAATTCCAACAATTTTCTTTCCCACTATTTATGTCGAAAAGTTGAAAATGGCGGAGATATTGGGCAACAACAGTTCTCATTTAAAATCAATATGGCGGCTAATGCAACCGCGAAATTCAGTCGAGATTTTAAATTTACACTACTATTGATCTCTCCTAAAGGATAGAATTATAAAATTTGGGGCAGCTCGCAAACAAAATTCAATTCAATAATTATGCTCCCCCCACCACTTTTTACTATTTTCCCATGTAGCTCGGAAAATATCAACCGCATGAAAAAAATTGTTAAAAAGAAATTGTAGGAAATTATATTTTGAACAATTTTAGTTGAAAATGGCGTAGATATTGAACAAAAACATTTGCTATAAAATCAATCCGTTCTTACGCTCGGGCCATTAACGTATACGTACTACCTTAAATATTAATTTTAGCAAAAAAATTAAAGAAATCAAAATTATGTAGAATTTAATTCTCTTCATTTTTGTATAGGTACATATTTGTTGTAAAACTAACAATAAACGAGATAATTCAATAATACAATAATTATGCTCCAACTGTCACTATTTTCCCCTCATAACTCGGAAAATATCGACCGCACAAAAAAAATTATAATAAATAAAATTATAGAAAATCGCATTTCCAACAATTTTAGTTTCTACACTTTTTGTCAAAAAATTGAAAATGGCGGAGATATTGAGCAAAAATGGTTCTCGTTTAAAATCAAGATGGCGGTTAACGCAACGGTGGAATTCAGTCGAGATTTTAAATTTGGACTAATATTGACCCTCCATAAAGATTAGAAAAATAAAATTTGGGCAGCTCCTAATGCAAGGTTAGGCCTGTTATTCGTCTAACCCGACTGGACTACAAAGGACTGACGTACAATGTAATATTATAGAGTATTAAACGTGAGAATTCTAAGCATGTGGTGACAACGGCCACCTCAGTTAAGGAACTTACCAGAACAGGAAAGAGGAAGAATCAACTAGTTTACATGACACATATTGTTACACGTTACACAAACTTCATCGTTATTGGTGTTAAGCTATTTTCAACATTTTGTTATAATTAAAACTGTAAAATTGTCTAGAACATCTATATGCGGAGGAACCACCTTGTAAACAGAAAGAGCTTTCCGGTGAAATGTCAAATTACTGTCAATAATTACATATAGTACTAGTACTCTAGAATGAAGTGTCATTGGCTGCGTTCACCAGAATTAATCGGTTCAAGTTTCAACTAAACAGATGTGATTCAGCGCTTTAAAACTATGTTCAGTCTGGTGAATGACATTTTTCCCTTTGACACTTTCATAGTTGGTTTTGTTTGTGTTCTCACCTGTTCTATGAACTTAACCTAAAACGAGATTCGTTGTTTTTGTTTATTTATATCGTGTTATCGTTCATCGATAACTTGGACTAAACAAAATTAATTTAAAAATGGATAATATACTAACTTTATTGTTATTTGATAATGAAATAAACAAGAAATAATTTTTAGTGCTGCTGTGCTGGACCTAGCAATGGCTGCGTTCACCAGAAATAATCGGTTTAAGTTTCAACTGAACAGCTGTGTTTCAGCGCTTTAAAACTACGTTCAATCTGGTGAATGGTATTTTTCCGTTTGACACATAGTTGGGTTTGTTTTGTGTTCTCGCATGTTTTATGAATTATGAACTTAACCTAAAACGAGATTCGTTGTTTTTGTTTATTTTTATATCGTGTTATCGTTCAACCATAACTTGGACAACACAAATTTAATTCAAAAATGGATAATATAGCCACCTTTATTGTTGTTTGATAATGAAATGAACAAGAAATAATTTTTAGTGCTGCTGGCTGTGCTGGACTTGGCAGAACCATTGCACAACACACCCCCGAACCATTGGATGATGATGAAGTTTTCCCACCATAAATAAATAATAATTGTCACGAGAAATATGAATTATGTTGAAAATATTGTTCCTCAATACACAGATTTACAATTTCGTGAGCGTATACAATTATGTATCTCCTAAGTTTCAATTACTTCCCAAGTAGCAATTTTTCGACGCATTGGTTGTCAGTACAAACAAATGCACTGTATACAACGTTGTCCGAGAGCATTTTCAGTTGTTTCGGCCAACGTCCCCTACCCCGACTGACATTACGATGTTACAACCTTTAGTTATACGGGCAACTAATTTATTACCATTGTGACAACTACATATCACAGTTCAGTTTTTTCAACAATCGCAACGACTTAAAAATGTTATAATGCTAAACTAATTTACGACCTGGCCGACTCTCTAGTTGTCTGTCACGTCACGACCCTGTGTTGTTCTAGAGGTGTGACACGTTTGCGGCAACTTCCAGAGGAGAAAAAAAATTTACTTTATAACCTTATTTTTTTCTTATTATTATATATTTTATTTTGATGGAAATTTTCGATTTATGTAACAACCTGTTTATTTGTTTTTTTAATAGCTGGTTTCCATTCCATTGTTTTATCAGTAGATTTGAGATTTGATCTTTATATCAGCTTTGGCAGACAGGGTTGCCAGGTCAGTTTTTACTCTTTCAGTAGTTTTGTTTTCACAAAATCAGTAGATTCTTTTTAGGCCATGTAAATACAGTAATACAGTGATATGCACATCCGTCCTAAATGTCCCAAGAGGAATTCCACAAAATTGGAAACCTAATTATTCCAAACCACCAGCTGGTTATTATCTACCATTTTTTAGCTAAAATCTACTAAATTAAAAACTAAAATATACTTAAGGATTTTTGGGATATATTTGGAATTTTTTATAATAAAAACAACAGCTAACTTAAGGGGGTAGGCGCAAAATGTCTTCTGTCAAAATGTTCAATGTATTTTAAATGTTTTCTTTTTTTGCGAATCCTTAGAAAACTAATAAGTATTTTTGAAAAATTTAAACGCACAAAGAAAGATTACGTTATTACCGAGGACCGAAAGTCTCTGAAAACTTCTATAATGTTTATTTTAATAAGTTACAGGGGTGAAAAAAAGAAAAAATTTAGTGTGACTTTTAATTCCAAATATCTCGTTCAAAAGAAACGTTTTGGTTTTTCTAAATAATGCAGTCTTTCATTCTGCGTTTAAATTTTTCAAAAATACTTATTATAGTTTCCTCATGATTCGAAAAAAATGGATCAAATTCTGTTGAAATATACCAAAAATCTACAAAAAAATATTGCCTACTAGAATTTTTAAAAAAATATCAAAAATCTACCAAAAAAGTAGAAATCTACTAAATGTGGCAACGCTGTTAATGAGAATGATACACTTTTGACACTGGTCACATGACCTCTGTCACCCAATAAGAGGGTGCGTTCTAAAATGGTTTTGATAGTCGGTTCGACCGCGTTTGGTTGGCGATTGGACTTCTAAGTTGTCTTACCCGTATAATGTTGGTTATACGGTATTTTTTTAGTAATATTGGTAATATTGTTTAATGCTCCATTTTGGTTTTACTTGAGATTTTTATGATGTAAAGAAAATGAAAACACAGAATATAAAAAATGCAGGCATTTTCTGATACCTTTAAAAGCACCATCAACACATTAAATTTATACAGAACATCTTTAACATAAATTTTGACTTTTATATTAAAATTAGATTTTTTAAATTTGCATATTTTTTGTCAAAAATGTCATAAAAAAAGGAGCGCGTGTGTTTTTTAAAGGTGAAATATCCATATTTGACGGTAATCTGAGATGCGTTTATAAATTTCACATCAGGTAATAAGTCCTATATGTATTTATAAATTTAAATACCCAATACGATGTCAAAACAGTAAACAGTTTACTTTTTGGTTTTCGCATTCACCATACAGGTGTTAAAAATACAGGTAAAAAAACATAACTAGTCTGACTCCTTGAGCAACCATTGCATGAGCAGGTGCTTTTTATAGTCGCTTCAGTTGTCTTATGCAACGTTTACGAAACGATGTTGCTTAAACAGGAGGTTGCCTAGGCAACGTCAAGACAACTCAAAAATCGTCCACCAAATCAGTGCAGAATAGGGTCGTCTTTTAGGCAATAACAACGTTGTAAGAAAACGTTGCCACGCGGTAGACAACGTTGTCGCGTCGACAAATTGCTACTTGGATTTATAATTAAAACCATTGTAAAAGTAAATATTTTCAAATCAGCGCGCCATTACAATATATTTCTTAAACACGTTCAATATTGAAGCGATGCAAATACTACGTTCAATAAAATGGCGACCGCTTCGTCAACACGTTGAAGTTTAGCCTAAATTGACATGACGTTCACCCGAAAAATCTTAAACAGTTTCAAAGCGCTGACATAGCGCACTGGTCTGGTGAACGCACCCAATGTAACAGTCAATTCAAGGTCAACGCACGTTTGCTAGTTCGCTCCCTTGCACGGGATGACACTACTAGTCTCATTTCTACAGGTTTCTGCACGTTGTTCGTTCGCTGTTCACTCGTTCTGTCACTTTCGTTGTCAGTTTTCATTTCCTTGAGAAAAATACGACGCCGTATTTATTTGTTTTATTTTTTCATAAATAGCGTTTAAATAGTGCAAAATAGTGCATCCAACAACAAAAAGTGTAAAGTGAATTACAGCAGTTGTGTTTTATTCCAAATGTATATAATTTTTTTTGTGGTTTAAACTGATGAATAAATAATATTGTGTAAATATATATTATGTTTAATAAGGTAGTTGTGTTTTAAGTTTTTACATTGATAATTGATAACAAACATATTTTATGAACATACATATAAACATTTTTATAAATAAAGATTGTATTCTATGTTTTATTCTTTAATTTTTTAACCACTTTGGCATTTTAATGTAATGGAAAATAAATATAACCTCAAAATAACACAAGAGAATCCAAATAGTATACGAATTATAAACGTTGATTGATAAATACATACAGGTATATTTTTATCAATCAACGATATAAATATTATCGTATAGGATAAGGATTTTGTTTTCTTTTGTTATTTTAAGGTTATATTGATTATCCTTTACATTAAAAATGAGTTCTCAATCCCAGTTAATTTTACAGGTCTTTTGAATATACCGCCATATGGGATATATTTACGCTCCCGACCACTAGCTGATGCGACAATCGTCGTTTCACTCGTTAACACGGAACTTGCATTGCTAGGTGGGGTGCTGGACTTGGCAGAACCATTGGATGATGATGGTGTATTCCCATCATAAAGACATAATAATGTCACGAGAAATATGAATTATGTTGAAAATATTGTTCCTCAATACACAGATTTACAATTTCGTGAGCATAGACAATTAGGGGAGATGTGCCTGAGACGGCATACTGGCTGAGATGGCATATCACGCGTTTTTCTTAAACTATTTCAAATTTGGTGCCTAGTGTGACAGTTTTCAGTTCCTCAAGTTAGAATTTGTCAACATTGCTGAACTTATGCAGGTTACTTTTGTTTTGACAGCAGTAGCCTTTGGAATGTTTAATAAGTAGGACAATATATTTATTGGATTTTTTTGTATCACATTATAATTCGCGAGTCTTTACACCTAAGTTAAGTTTTTAAATTTTGTGATGTTCTTTTACCTTATGGCTATCACGCCTGCATCGATTTATATCTTAAAAATGTGCTTAAGAAAAATTAATTTAAAAAAACGATCTGACAGCAATGTTGCCTGAGATGGCATAGTAAGTAGGTGGATTAGATGGCATAGGTATGCCATCTCAACCTTATGCGTTTTTACACTGCATTAACTTTGTTACATGATCGTTACAGTTATGGGTCGTTTTAAGAGGAATTTGAACCGACAAAATCGATTCCGTCGAAGTTGAAACAAGTGAAGAGGAAGATGCTGCTTGCATTTTTTGTAATGGCCTCTTTTAATTATCTCGTTCTCGAGAAACCTGACTAAGATGCCAAATTTGTGGCAAGTGGTCATATTCCGAATGTGCTGGTGTACCCAAGACTGCAAAAACTTTATTTGTGACTTATGTCGAGATTAGTGCCTTTATTTCAAGTGCATTTATTTTTATTAGTGTATTTATTTCATTTATGCCATCTCACCCACATGTATGTGGGTGAGATGGTACATGTAATACTTTACAATTTATTTTTTCAGAAAAAAACTATAACATTTAGGTTGTTAAAACATAATGTTATATTTACGTAAATGGTCCTAGCACTGACTTTGATTTTTATTACATGACTAACTCTATCGATTATCGATTACAAAACATTTAAAAAAAAGTATGCCGTCTCAGGCATATCTCTCCTATGTATAGTATTTTTACTATAAAAGCGATATTACGTAGGTCAAAATTTTTGACGTAAGAGAACTGTCAAAACATTAGAATGTGACTTTTCATTATTGCCATGTTTATTATGAACATGGCAATAATGTTTTCATTATTGCCATGTTTATAATAAACATGGCAATAATGAAAAGTCACATTCTAATGTTTTGACAGTTCTCTTACGTCAAAAATTTTTACCTACGTAACATCGCTTTTGTAGTAAAAATACTATATCTCCTCAGTTTCAATTAGTTTATAATTAAAAGTATTGTGAAAGTAAATATTTTCAAATAAGCGCGCCATACAATATATTTCTTAAACACGTTCAATGTTGAAGCGATGTAAATCCTACGTTGAATAAAATGGCGACCGCTTCGTCAACACGTTGAAGTTTAGCCTAAATTGACATTGACTGCGCTCACCAGATGCAAACACGTTTACAAATGTTTGCGCTTTGATTCTAAACTTGTTGACAGCGAGCTGAACGGTTGGTTGTTTAGGTTAAAATTTGACATTTTGCTTGCTTGGTTTGAACGTAACCTAAAATAAATTTTCTCAATAAATACGTTTTTGAATTTATTTTTTTTTTATTAAAGGAAAAAAGAAAATTTATTTAATAGATAATAACGTAGCAGAATGTCTTCAGTAGCCTTTATTTTATATATAAAACCCTTATCAATATATTCTACAATATATTCAATTTATATTCCCGCCATATTTTTTCAATATTCAACACGTTTGCAAAGTTCAACTTAAATATTTTATGTTTGCAAAAATGGCGACCGCTTTCCAAACATGTTTGACGTTAGCAAGTCGTTCAGAAGCATAAAGCGCAAACTGATTGCCAACGTTTGTATCTGGTGAACGCGCCCATTGACGTTCACCCGCAAAATCTTAAACAGTTTCAAAGCGCTGACACAGCGCACTGGTCTGGTGAACGCACCCATTGATGGTGGTAAACTTTGTAACCAGAAGACCGCACAGACTAAGGAAAGGAAAAAGAAGAAGATTAAACGTCAAAATTTAATTTTTAAGTGGATTGAACCGTGGACTGAACCGAGTAAAATTGTTCTGAAAAAAGTCTGAAAAAAGTGAGAGGTAAATCAGGTAGTAGAATTTCTAGTGGCTATTGTTTAACAATTGTTGACCGTCATTTGCTTTTGGCAACATACACTTTTGTTTTAAAGAGGATTATTTCAAGTAAGATTGTACAAAAATATGGAATGATATTTTTCCTAGCCTAATAATTCAACATCTGCCTGGACTATAACAAGTCAAACGTAAATTCAGATTTACGATCTTGTTAGGTGCATAAATTAAGAGGTGAATAATTGTCAATGCTTTTATGTGTATACATAGGTTTTGTAAAAAAGTGCGAGCAAATGAAGAGCTGCCACTTTTGTTTGGAAACTATAAATCATTAAGTGGTTGTGGGACCAGAAATTAATATTTCATGGGCAGTTAACGCCTCATAAAAAAGCCCTTTACCTATTTTTATTACCTGTCGGACAACACTATCACTTTTCTGGTACCGACATTTTTGGTCTATTTCATATCGGAATTTGAAAGGAGGAATCAGAAAACTCATGTATGTTATTTTGTATTGAGAGTTGTTAATTGCAAATTTGTATGCCAAATACTTCAAAAGTGTCGAAAATATTTTATCTACTCTATCTCATATTATGTATAAGTTTTTAGTTTGTGAAAACTGTCATTATAAATAGCAGTGCGTGAAGGATTTAAAGTGTGCGTGAAGTAACAATGTATTTTAAATGGGATTTACTTTTTCGCACTGTTTTTTGGCACACTTTCATATAATCAAATATCCTTCACTTTCGCGTTGTCATGGTGATGTCATGTGAGTAATAAATTACAACAAAAGTTTTGACAATTTTGTGCTTTGAAAGAAGTTAGAATTTTAAATGTCAAAGTTCTAAACATTGTAGATTAGAAATAAATTCCAGTGACGAAGAGTTACAGTTTTTTTATTTGCTTATCGTAGATAAAATATTGTATGAAACTGTGCGCGAAGTACTTTTTGCGAACTTACGCGATGTATAGCACTCGCACCGCTGTCGCGCGTGCTCTAAACATCGCGTGCATTAGCAAAAAGCATACTTCACGAACTGTTTCATAAATAACTACAATAAGTTTTCTTACACTGGAATACGATCCAATCTTTTTTTACTTGCCCCCTATTCACCCTGTAAAACAATCTCTAGCATATCATTTTCACATATAATTTTGCGTTTGTCCCCAAAAATATATCAAATTTTTCCTTTTAATGGAACGAAATATTTTCTTATGTAATGTTGTTTAGTGTTTGATAACATTTTCTCACCATTCCAAGAGATGGTTTTAGTTTCTGAATTGCGTGTGGTTTTAATCTAATAATGCCATTTGTTACAAAATAAGGAAATTGCGGGTTTTTTATTTTTCACATATTTTTACAGTGTTTCTTCTTCTTCGTTATTTTGGGGATTCCTTAGAGTTATATCACAGATTTTCATTAGTGTATCCATTTTTATCCCTTAATGACTTCTAAGCGGGGCCATATATTTTCATGTTTGGAGCTGTAAGCGCTTCCTACTAGGGAAGTCCGATATGTACTTAGCCTTCAAAAGAAAAACGAAAATTTTGGAAGTGGCGATTTATTTCTGAACGTAGGCTCCTTTTAACTCGATACATTAGACCCAGCGATACTCTACCTTCTTTAACCCGTCTGAAAAATACAACATCTTCTCGGGATCTGCTAAGTAGGCGGTGATGAACTCTTTATTCGACTAAAATGTCTGCCGGCGAGTGACTTTTCAAATTTGGAAACAAACAGAAGTGTCCAAATCTGGAGAATACGTTGGATGGAACAGCAGTTTGTAGCCAAATTTGACCAATTTGGCCTTGGCGATGACGGAGGTGTAAGCTGGAGCGTTGTAATGGTCGCAGAGTATTTTTTTCGCCAATTGGGGCTGGTTTTTCTGAAATTTGGCATCGAATCGGGCTAATAATGTGGCACAGTAAAGCCCTGTGATGGTTTTACCCCATTTCAGAACTTATGGGACGTTTCGAGAATCGAGAATTTATGGGACGTTTTCGTAGTGTGACGTTCGAAACCTGTAACCTGGTCCACAATTAAAACTTTCCTGTTCCAGTGTTCCCATACATCAAAGTTTGTCCGATTAGACACCGTTAAGCTGTTAACAAATTTTCAGGTTGCTATTAATCAACTTTTTTGTGGTACGCGGGATCCAGGCTTATCAGCATATTTTCCTAATGCGGTAATGGTAATGAGTGCACCTTTATGTAGATATTTTCCAATTTTTTTATTTTAATATTTAGGCCAAGTCTACACATAACTATGAGGTTTCTAAACTGACTACGAAATATTTCCCAAATAAATCTTTATGAGTGACCATTTCATTCAATAAAGTTATTGAAGCTTCAAGTAATATTTATGTTTAAAAAAGATTTCTATTTTCAATTAACATTGCAGCGACATCAAATCCTAATGCCTCCTATCAATAAAATTGTGATTGAAGTGTGTGATCAATAATTCTTTCTGTTTAAAATAGCTTTTTCGACTCGATTTAAAAGACTACTCTGGATATATCACCAAATGTATTAATCTCCAGAGAAATATGGGCCTCGACTTAATTCAATTCGATAAAAAATGAGAACGGCCTAATTCTGTCAGGCGAAATATATGCGCCTCACATTCGGGGAGCCTATAAAAAACATATTTATACTAAGATAATATCAATTTCAATATTACTTTGTTGTAGAATGAAAAAACTAGGCAATTTTTAAAATGGAACCTTGACGAAAATTACTAAATAAATAATGGTTGTAAATTCAAGTAAACTTTATTTGGTATTGAGAGAGACAGTATCTAATAAAACACTGTCAAATGGCTTTTTGTCCATGGTTTTTTTTTGAAAATACTATAAAATACACTAGACAACCATTATCTATGTACTTATGTTCTTTTTACTGATTACCTATCATCAGGTGCTTCATCATGACAGTCTTGTCTTAATCTGGAAGGTGTTAATTTCTACCGAGCAGTGGCGGCTGGTGGGGTAAAATTTTGGGTAGGCCAAGCCAGCAAATTAAATATAGCTACGTATAATGTATAATAATACATAATATGCAAATATAAATTTATTGTTATGTATAATAGTGTAGGAAATTTTTTTTCAACCCCCCTTTATTTATTTTTTGGTTACAGGGGTTGCATTAAGAAATCGCTTTTGTTGTCCATACATGGGTAATAATAAGAACGTGCACAAAATGATATATGAAGCATTTTAATAAAGAGCAGAGGCGGTTCAGATGGTATAAAAAGGGGTTTTTTAAAATGTAACACCCCGTAATTAAAAAATGGGCAATTCCTCTTAAATGAAACCTATACCAAAAAATCAGCCACTTACTTGTGATTAATTTCCCTAGGGTTTCTTCTTAATTTTCATTACAGTTCATTACATTTTTTTTAAAATATCTTTTTTAAAAATTTGTCAACTTTGGGGCGCCACTCCCGCTAAACGGTGGGTGATAGACATATGCTGTCGGGAAATAAATGGTAGGAAATATAGTCCTCTTCATTTTACTATTAAGTCAATTTTTTGCAAAACGTACAGGAAGGGCTACGTTTCGCAAAAACCACAAATTACCCCCTTTAAAGGGATGAAATGGGGGTTCCGCGGCGAAATTTTTTAAGAAAAAGTTAGTCTCATAATAAGCTCCCCTTGATATACCAGAAGTAAAATAAAACCGGACTTGTGTCCATTTTGCGAAGTTCAACCTCTATTTCCCACACTATAAAAATACTTAGAAGGTATTTTAACTGTAATAGATTTACATTTAATTATATTTTTAAAACTAAATCAAATTATGAACTAAAATATACAAATAGTTTACATAGTTTATTATTTATAGAGCAGGTTTATTCTTCTCTCTTTGCTTTGTGCAAATTTGTCCGTTACAATTCGATAATGTTACAAGTAGCAACGAGGCACGGCGAAGTGAGCGAAGGCCAGTTTGAATCGGGCCTATATACCAGGCATAACACGACAATATAAAAATCGTTGTCCGGCAAACTGCTTCACTTCGAACGCTTTTTGTACGGAGATCGTATGTGAGCGGAGTCGGCCAGCTCCGAGCGGGCCTATTTATGATATTTAAAATGCCTGAATACGATTCGATGCTTTCTGTGAATTTGGTAATAACAAAGTTGTCTTAACGGACGCTAATGTATTGAGTGATTTAGTACATTGAAAAGTTATTTACATGCTTTAACATAATTTTTGAATGTCTTTTTCTATTTTAAAGCTCTTAAAATTATTGGGTAGGCCCGGCCTATCCTGCCTACCCCCAAAAGCCGCCACTGCTACCGAGACAATGGGATCGTAATTTTAACACATCCGCCGCACACTTACAACCACTTACAATCCTTAGACCATTGCGTGTTTGGCCCGTTTAAAAAATACTGCAGTTAAGTAGACATCTCATTAATCAATGTTGGTCCGTTCCAATGAAACTCTATCAATTTACGCAGTTCCTGAGCTATCTTCCAAAGCTTGGGATGGAGTTGCCACTCCTTAAAATGTGAAATCAGGTTTCCTGAAATATGGTATCTCACCATTTGATAGAAACAGTTTTCAAGTCCACGATTTTCCCTAATCTGCGGTATCAGATCGTCCATATTCTTCTTCGAACCCTCTTGTTCCTAGATATTCCTCGGAAACTATTGAATCGATATCTGAAGTAGTAGGCAGAGACACTACTGCCGTGGATCCTTCCATCAAAATTAGTTGTTTAGCAAAGACTTGGACACTAATTCGTACATCGAGTCGTTAGTTTCCCTAGAACAACTGAATCCGTTCCCAAAAGCCAAGCCAAGGAAATTGACTAAGGGTGGCCGAAAGCGTGGGAAGAATAGAATTGCCACAGACAAACCGAAATAGGAAAAACTTGAAGAAAACGATAAAGTGGAAATCGCAAAGGAAGCCAAAGTTATGAAGAAAGTATTTATAGAAAAGACGACTGTTTTCGAAGAACATTATTCCGATGGATTCTGAAATCAATACTTCTTCTTCTTCTTCTTCTTCTTCTTCTTCTTCTTCTTCTTCTTTTTCTTCTTCTTTTTATATAGACATTACTCTGGCTGTTTTTCAATGTGCCTCCAGTAAGTTGTCATTCCATCCTTTTCGTGGTCTTCCCACTGATCGTCTTCCTATTGGGGAACCGTCTCTCGCTGTCCTTACTACTCTATTTGTTGTCATTCGGCTTATGTGGTCATTTCATTCTTTTCTTCTGTTTCTTACCCAGTTATTAATGTTGTCCACCTTGCATCTGCTTCGTATATCTGCACTTCTAGCTCTATTCCACAGCGTCTTACAATCGACTTTTCGCAATGTTTTCATCTCTGCTGTTTCTAGCATTCTGTGTCCCAGATATTACAACTTTCTTATTTTTATTGTGATTGTGTTTCTTATTCTTTGTCCAGTTCTCGCAATACTTCCGTGTTCGTTTTCTTCTTTGTCCATGCTGTTCTAAGCATTTTTTTGTAACACCACATTTTTTTCAAATGACTGTAGTTTATTTATGTGTTCTTGCTTCAATGTCCAGCTTTCAAGTCCATATTGTTTGTCTTTATGGCTTTACGTCTTTACTAATTTTGGCTAATTTCAAAAGTCATCAATTTTGGGTTTCTTTTGTCAATCAGTGTAGAAAAGAGTCTTATTATTTAGGTATCCGCATATAAACGCTTAGCAACAAAAACATTGTTAACATTTATAATAACATCAATAATAATTGTTTGCCATAAAATATCTTAAATGGGACATAAAATTAAAAACTGAAAAACATATGACGTTTAGGTATATTGCGAAATGAATGAAACTTATTTTTTTATTGGACAGAGTTCGTGAAAATACGGAACTTTTGTTGAAGGCTGTGGAAGACGATACTTAGCCAATTCCAGCTTTGCGTTATAGAAACTATATTTGTGAGTACAAAAGTACTCGGGATTTTTGTAAATTGCATTTTTGGCAGCTCCAGGTCCAACAGGTTCATCTGGAACCTAAAAAAAGGAATAAATGTATATCAAGAAGTAAACTATCAAATCGTGCAACAGAAAAGAGGGATCAAGAATCAACATAGAGTATAAATTGATAATAAATCGAATAAATGAAATAGTTTTAACTGCTTACAGAAGTAAAGTTATATGGACAGAACATCCAATAGTCTAGGAGTCTAGGGTAATTAGGATTTTTTGGGGCACTCAAAGATCCAGGTAGCTGACTACTTTTTTAGTTATGGTAGACCTATAGGAAGAAAACCTACCTGTTTCCTGCCTAGAGTTCGCGTCCGTTTTTTAATTATTAACAATTTAGTGCAAATATCGCGACTTCTTCGATTTTTTGCACCTCATTCAAAAACTAAATAGTTGACATAAAATTACAAAATTCAGTTTTTTAGAACATTGAAAAACCTTCAAAATGCTGATTTTTAAAAGTTAAAAAGTTAATTTTTTGCTACGCAAACTGCAAAATAAGTGAAAATCGTTATTTGTTAATAACTTTTACTAATACTACCTTAGAACTTTAGTATTTTACGCAAAGTTGGACATTGGGGACTTAACAAACCCTCAGAATTTGAGACCGATCCATTAATTCGTTTAAGAGTTATTCTATTTGTTTATCCCATAGACTTTTATTTTGCAATAAGATAAGACAGAAAATAATGAAGATAGTGCAATTCTGAGTATGCCAAAAGAAAGTAGAAGAGTGATAGTATCAAAAGGTATTAAAAAAACATAAAAAAAATAATTAACATAGTCAAAAATCCTAATGCCAAATTTTTAAAATTTTGTAGTTTATAAACATTTACAATAACTTTAAAAATTTTGTCCGTAGAAACAATATTTTTATATATTCGAAAAGATAGTATTTTAACACGAATTATCAAATAAAAAAATTTAGCCTGGGCTCATTTGGGACAAAGTTAGCCATATGTTAATTAACAGCGAATTTGTTTATAATAATTAAGAAATCTCATTAATGCCATTTTAAAGAATGGGATTTTTATTTTTTCTTAAAAAATTTGCACAAACATTATATCTTTACAGCATCCTCTACAATTTTTAAAAAATGTAGTGCAAACGATTACTAGGGGGAATCTACAAATCCAGCGAGTTAAAATACCGAAAAGCAATTTCAAACTAATATAATTTGCTGTATCTCCGGATCAACTCAATGGATTTTGATCTTTCTTTTTTTAATTGGTATTGAATTTTTACGTACATTACAAATATGCAATTTGTTTATAAATTTGTTTTTAAATTTATTAATTAATAAACAGTCTAATTTGTTTAAATTATTCTTGAAAAAATATATTTTTTACAAAAATATATTTTTTTAATCATAGTATCATTAATGATCACAGAAAAAGTTAAAGTACACTTTAATAAATAAATGATTTTTATTAGATAATTATTTATTGCAGATAATTTATTTATTAAAGTATACCTTAAATGATTAATAGGGATAGTATGATTAAAATCATGGATTTTTGGGAAAAAATAATTTTTTCGAAAATTGTTTAAACAAATTAGACTGTTTATTAATCAATAAATGTCTAGACAAATTGCATATTTGTAAGGTACAGAAAAATTACATACAAATTAAAAAAGAACGATCAAAATATTCAGTAGATCCCGAGATATAGAAAATGATAGTAGTTTTAAGTTGCTTTTTATAGTTTTTGAACTCGTGCATTTGTCGGCTCCCAGCTCCCCCTTCACTTACCATGACTAGTCACCAATTAAACTACATTTTTAAGAATTCGTATAAAATACCAGCTTTTCTAATATGTAAAATGACTTTTTCTACAGACAATATTTTTAAAGTTATTCTAAATGTTTTTAAACTACAACATTTCACAAATTTGGCATTAGGATTTTTGACTATATTAGATAATCTTTTTATCGTTTTTTAGTACATTTTGATAGTATCGGTTTTCTACTTTAATTTAGCATACTCAGAATTGCCCTTTCTTCATTCTTTTCTGTCTTATGTTATTGCAAATAAAGGTCTCTGGGATAAACAATTAGAATAACTCTTAAACTAATTAATGGATTGGGCTCAAATTTTGAGGGTTTGTTAAGTACCCCAATGCCTAAGGCTACGGCTCCACGGGCGAGAAATTGACGCTAGCAGTAGCAGTAAAATGAACTTAAGGTTCCGCGGAACGGAAAAGGAATAGCCGAACTGTACCGACTACAGGACTTGTGTGTAGTCGGTTCAGTTCGGCTATTCCCATTCCGTTCCGCGGAACCTTATGTTCATTTTACTGCTACTGCTAGCGTCAATTTCTCGCCCGTGGAGCCGTAGCCTAACTTTGGGTGAAACATTAAAGCTCTAGGTTAGTTTTAGTAAAAGTTGTCAACAAATAACTATTTTCACTTATTTTGCAGTTTGCGTAGCAACAAATTAACTTTTTAGCTTTCAAAATACGGCATTTTGAAGGTTTTTCAATTTTCTAAAAAATTTAATTTTGTAATTTTATGTCAACTATTTAGCTTTTAAATGGGGTGCAAAAAATAGAAAAATCGCGATTTTTGCACTAAATTGTTAATAATTAAAAAACGGACGCGAAGTCTAGGCAGGAAACAGGTAGGTTTTCATCCTATAGGTATACAATAACTACAAAAGTAGTCAGCTACCTGGATCTTTGAGTATCTCGAACATGGTCTATTTCTAGCTTATTACCCTGGTCTACAAGATACTTATTTAAAGAAGATCAATGCAAGGTTAATAGCAGAGATCCATTTAATTCCACATGTAAGTATTAACGTAAAGTTTGAAGAAATCAGTAAAGCACCAAGACAATTAAAAGCAGAGAGTCACTACGGCCAGTTAAAATACTCAATGAAAGGCTAAGAAAAGCCCAAGATACAATTGTCAAGAAAAAGAAAGTGTTCATAAATGATGACATCACATTCGAAGAAATTTAAATAATGGAAAAATATTCAAAGGAAAATAAAAGGAACTCAGAAAAAAGGGTAAAAATGTTAAACTAAAGTTTAAAAACTTTATAGTTGATGAAGAAAAATGAAGATGGAATAGACATTCACCTTTAAAAATGTTATTCTTTTGCTTCTTCTTCCTTTATATCAACAATTTTGCTTGCTCATAGGCAGGTTTTCATTAGCAAAAAGAGATAAGCAAAGGTCAACTCTACATCAACCAAAACCCTGTAGAAAGTGTGAGGCACTACAACTACCTCGGCACCATAATAAAGAATGGACCAACAACCAAGAGATAAGAGCGCGCATCGAAAGATCTAGATCAACCTTCAACCGTATGGAGGCCTTTTTCAAGACCCACAACCTTTTTCTTGGTATAAAAGTAAGAATGCTGATATGCTACGTCTTCTCTGTCCTTTTTTATGGTGTTGAATACTTTAACGAAGATATGTGCTTAAAATTGGAAGCATTTGAAATGTGGGATCACGTTACATCGAGGTTACAATCGGAGAATTCTTAAAATCCCATGGACTGATCGGGTCACAAATGAGGAGGTCCTTAGAAGAATGGGGAAGAATAGAGGTACTAACCACCATCAAATCTCGAAAGTTGGAATACTTTGGACACATTATGCGAAATGAATCCAGATATGCCCTCCTACAAGGAAAAATATTTGGAAAGCAAGGTCCAGGAAGAAGAAGAACATCCTCGTTAAAGAACCTCAGAACATGGTTCAACACAACATCTGTGCAGCTTTTTCGCGTTGTTGCAGATAAAGTGGAGATTGCCATGATGATCGCCAACATTCGTCACGGATAGGCACAGCAAGAAGGAAAAGATAGATGTTGCCTCTATAAAAGATTGTAACTCTATTTCTTACTCAGTCGACCGATACTTGTTCTACCACTTGTTGATTTGCCTCTTGCTATTTTAATGACTCTTGTGTCTGTCGTTCTACTGATGTGATTCTTTCGTTCTTTTTTATTTAGTGTCCATTCGTTTATACCCTGTTCTTATTCGGTCTCTCAGCGTGTTTCCTGTAATTCTTCTGAATTTTCTCATTTCTGCTGCTTCCAGCATTGTCCGTGTTGTGGCTGTATCGTGTCTTCTTTCAGACGCGTACGTCATTAGTGGTCTTATACTGGCCTTACAGATTCTTGATTCTATCTCACAGTTAATGTATCGATTACGCCATATAGTGTTAATATTAAAGCGTTTTGCTAGTCTATCGTTTCCACAATTATTTTATATATTATGGGGAGCATATTATGAGAAGAGCACTTGAAGGATGGGAAAAGGGCATCTCAATAAATGGCCGTCAAATAAACAATCTATAGACCGGATGCATCTTACTCAAAAAGAGGCCCTTATAACATATCCACAGGGTGCCAGGCGGTGCCGTGGTCGAAAAATTGTTTAAACAATTTTTTTTTTAAACAAATTCACAAAAATAATTTTTTAATTTCTAACAATTTTTTTTAAAAATCTGGGTCATTCTGAGCCAAAAAGATCTTTTATCATTTTTTTCTAAAATTGATTGTTGTCGAGTTATATGCGATTAAAAATTTGAAAAATGCGAAAATGGCCATTTTCAACGCTTAATAACTCGATTAAAAATTATTATTATGAAATTCAAAAAGTGACCAAATCAAGTTACAAACCCCTTCTTCAAGGGCCTGAAGAGATTTTTGTCATTATTTTATTACAAAGCTGTTATTTTTAATTATTAACAATTTGCGATATAGTCCAGGATGTATTGTCGTCCCCGTTAGTGAAATTATTCCGATTCGATTTTTTTGCACAAACTTACTCAAAAAGAGGTCCTTATAACATATCCACAAGGTGCCGGACGGTGCCGTGGTCGAAAAATTGTTTAAACAATTTTTTTAAACAAATTCACAAAAATAATTTTTTTACTTCTAACAATTTTTTTAGATAATTTGGGACATTCTGAGCAAAAAAAGTCTCTTGTGATTTTTCTCTAAAATTGATAGTTGTCGAGTAATACGCGATTTAAAATTTGAAAAATGCGAAAATGGCCATATAACTCGACAACAATCAATTTTAGAGAAAAAAAGAGACCTTTTTTGTTCAGAATAACCCAGATTATCTAAAAAAATCGTTCGCAATAAAAAAAATATTTTTGTGAATTTGTTTAAAAAAAATTGTTTAAACAATTTTTCGACCACGGCATGCACCGCCCGGCACCCTGTGAATGTGTTATAAGGACCTCTTTTTGAGTAAGTTTGTGCAAACAAATCTAATCGAAATAATAGTTTCGCTAACGGGGGCGACGATACAGTTGGACTATAGCGCTAATTGTTAATAATTAAAAATAGCAGCTTTGTAATAAAATAATGACAAAAATCTCTTCAGGACCTAGAAGAAGGGAATTTAAACTTAATTTGGTCACTTTTTGAATTTCATAATAATAATTTTTAATCGAGTTATTAAGCCTTGAAAATGGCCATTTTCTCATTTTTAAATATTTTAATCGCATATAACTCGACAACAATCAATTTTAGAGAAAAATGACAAAAGGCCTTTTTTGCTTAGAATGGCCCAGGTTATCTAAAAAAATATTGTGCGAAATGAAAAAATTATTTTTGTGAATTTGTTTAAAAAAAATTGTTTAAACAATTTTTCGACCACGGCACCCTGTGGATATGTTACAAGGACCACTTTTTGAGTAATTTTGTGCAAAAAAATTGAATCGGAGTAATTTCGCTAGCGGGCGCGACGATACAGCCCCGTCTACTACGTTTTGCCGATGCCACAGCCCTTCTTGAAAATAGTACACCAGAGTTAGGACTAAAGATAGATAAAGAGAGACAGACAGAAAGAGAAAGATACAAAGAGAGAGAGAGAGAGAGAAAGAGAGAGAAAGAGAAAGAGAAAGAGAAGAAGAGAGATAATTCAAGTTTGTTATTGATAACTGATGCTTTTCTAATTAGCACTAAATAAACAAACCTGGAAGCACAAAACAAAGCACCTGGAAGAAGCAATAAAAATATGTAAATATGGAAAAACAGTATAAAGGATTAACTTACTTTGAAAACCTTTTCTGACAATCCTGTTACATGTTCCAGAGGATCTTTACGTCCTTTTCCACTGTCCAATTTATCGTAGTGATGCAACGGTAACTGTTTAAACACCACTAAATTATGTTTTTGACCATAGCTCGAAGAAAATTCGGATTTATTTTCCTTTTTGGTATCCTCTTTGATTTCGCTCGAAGAAACTTCGAATTTATTATCCTTTTTGGTATGTGTTTGGAGTTTTTCTGTGATGGTGGGTGTACTAGAAGTATCTTGACTAAATCGTTTAGTACCAGCCAAAACTTTCTGGTCGGTAAAATAATATGTACACAAATTCGGCACTTTTCGTATTTTCATAATAATTTAAATTCGTTAATAATACAACTCTAATAAATGACGTTTATAAAATGTCAAAATCATATCCCTGGAGAGTATGGGACAACAAATATCAGAATAAAAATAAGAAAGTTAGCACATCTGGGACACCTAATGAGGAGACAGCGATCTGAAATGCTAAGACTGATAGTACATAGCCCAGAGAAATAAGATTTTTTCCGTGACACATCTCCTCCAGGCCCGGCCGAAACCAAATTTTTTGAGTAGTATGGACATCTATATTAATAACCTTTATGTTTTCTGCAGCCGATTTTGATGATATATATAGTTATAAACAAACGAAAATCAAAAAACGGTAAATTTTCGCTTTTTCGTCTATTACCAAAAATTTAAGCATTCTAAACAAATTTGAGAATAAGAAACTCATAAATCATATAAAAAACTTCAATATGGCGTTCGCTGAATATGTCTATCCTTATTTGTTGCTTAGAAAATTGCAAAATAATTCATAAATTGTGAGATTTTATAAATGTTCATAACTTATGTAAAAATTAACTTAGAACCTTATTACACGGACTGCTAAGACTTCTTGTGCTTAAATTATATTTTTCTACAACCGTGTTAAAAATGCAATTTTTAGCACTCCATACGAGCGTTAAAAATGCTACTTAAGGCACTACTGCTTTAAAATTTTCAAGACACTGCAGTTCGTATTGACCGTATAGGCCATTTTGATGTAATGTCAAAAAAATATAAAAATGGAATGTCAGTCAAGTTCAAGTAAAAGTTTTTGTAGATATTGTCCTGTAATTACGTTTGTAGAAAAAATATTGTATGATATGCGTGTTAAAACGTACATTTTTAAGGCACTCATGTGAATTGCAGAACTCGCTTTCGCTCATTCTGCAAACTTTCACATGCGTGCCTTAAACGTGTACTTTTAACACTTATATCATAAATCACTATTTAAATTTCAAAGCAATTGCTCAAACAGTTTAGTAGTTATTTATGATATAAGTGTTAAAACTACACGTTTAAGGCACGCATGTGAAAGATTGCAGAATGAGCGAAGCGAGTTCTGCAATTCACATGAGTGCCTCAAAAATGTACTTTTTAACACGCATATCATACAATATTTTTTCTACAAAGGTAATTACAGGACAATATCTACAAAACCTTTTACATGAACTTGACTGACATTCCATTTTTATATTTTTTTGACATTACATCAAAATTGCCTATACGGTCAATACAAACTGCAGTGCCATGAAAATTTTAAAGCACTAGTGCCTTAAGAGGAAACAGTAGCGATCAACAGGTAGCGAAAACGCGTTCCAAGATTGCGGCTGTAATTTTGAATATTTTTTCGAGATATTTGGCACACGTATTCGTAATATAATAAAGAATGGCAGTACAGAGCCCAATTTAAAAAATATATTAATATGTGGAAATTACTCTGTAATTAAATACAATATTAAAAAAATGAGCCTGTACCGCCATTAAGAAGAACAAAAAATACACTTTCTTCAAATAAACTTTTTTATCCGATGCCTAGATTTTGTGTCGTTTTGGAACTACTAAAATTTTTTATTTCATTAGTAGTTCCAAAATGACACAAAATCTAGGCATCGGATAAAAAAGTTTATTTGAAGAAAGTGTATTTTTTTGTTCTTCTTAATGGCGGTACAGGCTCGTTTTTTTAATATTGTATTTAATTACAGAGTAATTTCCACATATTAATGTATTTTCCAAATTGGGCTCTGTACCGCCATTCTTTATTATATTACGAATGCGTGTGCCAAATATCTCGGAAAAATATTTAAAATTACAGCCGCAATCTTCGAACGCGTTTTGGCTACCTGTTGATCGCTACTGCATCACCTTAAAGTAGAATATTTTTAACGCTCGTATGGAGTGCTAAAAATTGCATTTTTAACACGGTTGTAGAAAAAAGTTATTTAATCTGTTCATTCTGTCCCAATTTCATTTTTTTGCAACACTATGTAAGTAACAAAATTATGAGGTTACAGTAATACTTCGGACCGTTTATGAAAGAAGAACATTTATAGTATTAACTTTATTAAAAAAAATGACAAAAATAATTTTAAACAATGTAAAATTATTTTGCAAAAACATGTCGATTTTTTGCTTACTTATAAACAATTAGAATAACTTTTAACCGTTACCCGTAGAAAAATTAATTTTTCATATTTAGAAAGACTGAATTTTTATACACATTTAGAAAGAAAACAATTGTCCTAGGACAATTAGGGACGAAGTTAGCCCCCCCTTTTTTTAATTCACATGTTCTTGCAAATATTTAAAATTATTTTTTGTCAATTTTTTTAATTAAATTAATAGTTAAAAAAGGGTTCAAGGCAGGTTAGTAGAGTGTGGGCCGGTTGGGCATGGGAAAATTTTGACAGCGTGGGAAAAATTTTATCTGCCACGCCCCACGCCACGCCCACCACAAAGCCACGCCCACCACAAAGCCACGCCCACCGCAAGCCACGCCCACCACAAAGCCACGCCCACCACAAAGCCACGCCCACCACAAAGCCACGCCCACAGACCAATGGTTGCCCACCGGCCAATGATTGCCCACCGACCAATGAGAAGGAAGCCTCGCCCACCCACAGCAGCGCCCATGGACCAATGAGATCAAAGTCCAGCGACCAATGAGAACTTAGCCCCAATCACCGACCAATGAGAACGAAGCCCCCGCCCAACGACCAATGGGAACACAGCCAGGCCCACCTACGTCACAAACCCTCGCCTTCCAAGATGGCCTCCTCTTTATTTCGTTTATCGCAAAATATACAGGGTGTAGTCAGAAAGCCAAATAAGACACTTATCCATGAAGCACCTATCTGCCATCTGCGTTGTTATTGGTTCGTTTATTACATGTAAGACATTAAACGAAAGAGGAGCAATCACAAAGACATTAGCAAAAGAGCATTAGAGCATGTCTCCGACCTGACTGATCATATATTGTTGGAAAGAGGAAGGCATGTTACCATATAAACAAAGATGTCAGCAATGACAAAACGGCACTATATCATATCTTCGTGTCTATTGGTCCAATTCGTGTGAATATGGTCTCGTTGGGAAAAAGAGGGGATATTGAATATGTTAACATAAAAACAAAGATGTCAGCAATGCCAAAACGACACTAGATCTTCGTTGCTATTGATTTTAGCGTAACAGCCGTTGAAGGAAAGGAGAAACATGGCAACACTGCTAAAACTGTAATATATTTGTTGCTATTGGAGATATTTTGACCTGTCAACTTAATGGGGATTCCACGTCTATCACAGTTCTCTAATCATGCCACCTGTCGGCTGCAACATGTAACTATGCCCAAGCCATCTAGAAGAACGTATACCATTTTTACAGTACGATCATCAAACATCCTAGATCTCTCTCCAATCATACATTCCTACAATGAACATATACCATTCATACGCTGTGGCCAAACCAGCAAACATCTCATGTACAAGTCTTTTCAGAAAAATGTGTATTATTTTTTTTATGTAATTGACTGAATAGTTGCATACAATATTTTATCTACGGCAAGTGGGTAGTATTAATTTTACAGTTTGATATTAAACATCTGCGATAAGAATATATGAGGGCCATAGACGGTTCTTTAATAGCCATCAGACAACAATTTCCCCTGATCATGTTTATAAAACATACGGAATGCACTGTATATACTAACCCAAGCTGACAACATACTTTGCAGATATGGATTACGATCAGCTTATAGGTTTATGTACAATTCCCTTCGTAAAGGTACATATAGACGTGCATCCGTGCGGGTTAAAAGTCGACCGTCCTTTTTATACTCCAAAAGGAGGACCATATTTAAAGGTATTATGTATCAGATATATTGAGAAAAAAATTATATACACCTAGAGTATACCTAGGTAGAAAAAAACTTTTGTTAATGTATAAAGACATATCTAACAGTATTGTCGTAAAGAAAAAGCACGTCGTAAAGGTCGTCACGTTAAAGCTAACATAGCTCGTGCTGATTTTTTTTTTTCAAGGATAATCTGAAACAAAGGTTACTCGTGTTGATTTCCAAGGCACCCATGAGGTACAACACATACCTCGTTGGTGTTTTATCGTGGACACCATCCCCTAGAGGCCTACAACCACCAAATTTCCTCAGAGGAATCAAATGTGATTCAATATATATATATATTTGTGATAGCATAGAACAAGCGATTGTTGCCCCACCTTCTAGTAAGTAACGAGCAAAGCTGTAATGATGTTACAAAATCACAAAGTGGTTCATAGCTGAAAACTGTTTATTGTATTTTAAAATACCGGAAATGGTTCAGCAGGCATCTTTTTATTAACATTATTTATAGTACATTTTTATAACGAATATCTTTTAGTGACCTTAACTGAACATCTTTTTTAAACATACAGGAAATGGTTCAGCAGACATCTTTTTATGATCTGATTGCCATCTTTTATAATGAGTGGCTACACGAGCAACGGACGTAACCAGAACGGCTCATTAATTTGCCAGTGGGCTATATATCAGATATCTTTTAATGGTCTTAACTGAACATCTTTTAACGATTTTTAATCATGTAGGACAAACGACAACTCACTACAACTTTTTAGTAACCCACTTTTCAGTGTGACAGACGATCGGTTGTATCGCAGAGGAAAAAGCATCCACTGTTGACAAAACAAAAAGTAATCTATTAATATATAACTTACTAATTAAAAATGTTGATTGTGAGTGTTAAACAGGTATAGTGTTAAAAAAATAAAAAAGCTGAGTCTGGGCTATAGTTTAAATTTTAAGTTTTTTATAACCATAAGGTACGGATGTAAAATCTTCAAAAAATTTTCTTTTTGCTGAGTTTGGTCTATATTTTTTTTCAAGGGTTTTTGTGATAACACAATGATCCTGTGTCCTTTGTATTTGTTTAGTCACCACAGAAACAGGGTCAGACTTCATAAGTACCATCTTCTTAATGGTATCGAAATTAACTAATTTAGATGCCTCATAATTTAGACAAATACCTTTAACCTTACAACAAATTTTTTCTTCACCGTTAGGCAAAGTGTATTTATATGCGTAATTTTTAGGCCCTCCAGAAACGAACTCTGAAATATACCCCCCACCCAACTCATCAGTTAAGTCACCTATACACTCACCTATTGGGAGATCAGGTAAGCCAGCCTTGGAAAGGTAAATAGACGAATCTGTGTCGTAATATTTTGCCCGAGACCCAATAATCTCCAGATAAGAGTACAATTTGAGACGAGCCAGAGCCGTAACGTATGATGCCAGAACAACATTAACTGCTGACGACATTGAGTACGCCTCCTTCACATACTCCCACGTAACAACCAGTGTGTCCTCATTTACAGGGATCACCGTATTAACCTGAATGGATGGATTAATCAACATAGCAAAAAATTCTCCAGGCTTGTTTATTATGGATGTTTTAGGGAGGTTCTCTCGCTGAGCGAACTTACCCCAGAAAGAATTGAGCATAAGCTTAGCCAACGACCTCAGACCAGGGTTCTCCGTTATGTCGGAAAACTCCAGCCTGACATCCTCCCTCTGAAGAAACTCCTCGATGTACCGGCTCTTTTCCTCATCCGATACACATCCTCGCGGCCACCCTGAAGCTTGTTGTTTCACTTTGATAAATTTGTTCATCATATCGGAAAAAAGACCTTTCTGAGATTTCGATAACTGTAAAGTATCATAGGACCATATCTCATAGGTCTCAAGTATTTTATAACCCTTTGATAAAGCTTTCACTACCTCCTCAATCACCCAAGTACCTGTTAGAGCCCGTTCATCATTCGAATGCTCACACTCTTCTTCCGCAAAGTCCTCTCCACACTTTCGGCATAAAACGAACATACATTTACTGTTCATCTTGGTAGGAAGAACAGGATGATAGAGGTTTGTAGGAGGAAGCACTTTACACTTTATTAATCCAGATAACTCAGTAATGTCTACAGCAGTGCATTCCTGTCCAATATATATTTTCTTTGGATGTCCGATTGGGAACTTTCCGTACTTGCATACCCACGGATAAAGCGAACAAACATCAACGTATTTAATTTTTTCACCATCTTTACACTTGTAATACTCTACAGTATTGCCTGTACGACCACCATATAAAGCATCTCTAGGATTCAAAGGTAAACTAGCCATAAGAGGATGCCCCTCGGTATATGCCTTTATCTCGGCCGTCAGCATTTTACGGAATTGACATTCCCACATTTCAACCACCTCATATCCTATTGATCTGAGATGCTTAACTTTAGCAATTGTTTTATCATGACGATTTTCCATACAATCTGAAGGATCGTCATGAAGGGGTGCAGTTCTATCTGTAGGGTAACAAGTAGGACAACCGTGATAATAACAACCTTGAAATTCAAAGACGGTCTTTTCGTAAAGACCGTCCACCCTACAATTTCCAATAAGAGCTTCAGGTCCCCTGGCGGCATGCTGAATTTTAATACAGCGTTGCTTCTCTTCCCACAATAACCACTGCAAAGCTATTTTCGACTGATTATCTTTAAAACGATAGCCACCTTTTGGAATAAGGGCTATTGTGTTTGGTTGTAAGAAATTACGCCTGAATACCTTGTTACACGTCGATGCAACAGTTGTTGCCTCGAAAAACGGACAGACATTTGAAGTATCCATCAACTGTTTTCTGAAAGTGAGACAAGCCTTAGTCAAAATCTCAACATCGCTAATACAATATTCAACAATTTCCTTTTGAAAATCAAAAACGTATCCCTCATCTACTCTTTCAGCGTGCCACGCGATCAGCTTGTCACGTGCATCATCTTTTAAATTATCGGGATCGTAAAATTTTAGATCAGGCATAGGTCCAACATAAGATTGATTTTCCTCTCTGTTAAACAAATGTGGAAAATATCCCTTTTTCAACTCTGTCAACCCAAAAGCTTTAGGTAGAGCAGACAACGCCATTGGAAAGTAATTAAGACTATCGAGAAAACGAACGTTACCAACAGCCATTGACACCAACTTTGTACCACGCATAATGAGATCAGGGGTTAAATCAGTCTTTGTTAAAATATAATTTAAAATAAATTGATGGTCGAAGCCTCCTCCATTGTGAGCTAACACGACAACATTCTTGAATTTTTTTCTAATTTGCAAAATATGATTCATAAAAAGACTTATTACGTCAAGACCCCTCAAAATCTTTTGGCGAAATCCACAAGATTGACAGAAAACTAATTTCATCTCAGGGAGACATTTGTAACAACGTTGATTAAATACACAGAGATTTGGTTCTTGAAGAAGCGAACCATCAGCCAATATCTTTTCCTGACTAGTTTCCAAATCATAAAATATAAATAGAAAATCGCTTGATGGAGGAAGACCAGAATCGGGCTGTATGTAACAAAGATGATCTGACGGACAATTTTTCTTACAAGTTTTACAGAAGACCTCACCACAGACATGACTTTTGGTGTAGATCTTGTAACAGGTCTTACACCTTTTGATTTTATCGCATACCGAACCAACATGAGCATTGAAACATGCCTTACCGTAGAAGTTTCGACCACATTGATCGCAGGGTATTTTCACGCAATCTTTGGAACAAGCTGGTGAACGACGACAAGCAAAACATGTACCACCACATCTGTGGTCGTTTTTGTTGTTAAACGGCTGGTGGCACTCCTCACAATAATATCGACAGCAAAAAGCAGCTGTCAAAGAAGTGATCACGTTAAAGTGTCCTTCATGATACAAAAGATTTAACGCTGGACCATTAGTGTTACCACAGAACATAACGTCACGACCCTTGCTACCATAACTATACACCACAATTTTGTAATCTGTGAGGTGTCCCTGAAACTGTTGTAGTTCGGGTATTCCGGCCCCTCCGACAGGAATTGTTACATTAGCGGCTTCAATCAGTTGATGGGCTCTTTGTCCTTGTATTTTTCCAACATCTTGACGTACCTTCTTCCATTCTTGGTCCTTATCTACGTGAGCTTTTGCAACCACAAGAGCACGAGGTAAACAAAGATTATCCTTGTTTTTAATAACAACAGTTCCTCGCCTTTTCAAACACTCCTCGTTAAAGGAGTTATAAGCTCTTCCTCTCGGACCACCTTTTCCCGCGGGCAGTTTTACCGTCGTAATACCCAAACAAAATGTTTCGGTATTGAGGCCGGTGCTATTACTCTGATATATGGAACTAATCTTATCCCATATATCATCAACGGTCACTTCACAGGCAGGCTTGAACCTCATCCAACCCTGACCTCTGGCAAAGTCTTTCGAGCAAAAAGTGAAACCGACCTGATCGGTTGGTTCCAAACCTTCTGTTCCCTTAAGTACAATCTCCTCGATGGCCTTTTTTACCCATCCCACAGGTTCCTCACTCTGCGGCACATCCCTGATTTTAAATTCCAGAGTTCGTCCCTGGAGGCCAAATTTACGAATTTTCTTAAATGTATCTTTAGTGACTAAGAATTTGTTCATGTTTTCGTTATTAAAGGATGAGAAATACGAATTTTCTTAAATGTATCTTTAGTGACTAAGAATTTGTTCATGTTTTCGTTATTAAAGGATGAGAAATACGAATTTTCTTAAATGTATCTTTAGTGACTAAGAATGTGTTCATGTTTTCGTTATTAAAAAAAAAAAACTGACCAAATCAAACAACACTAAGTAATAACATAATAATAAATATTCAAAACTTAGAATTCAAAAAAATTAGAACCCAAACACTAAATATGTTTTAAAAATTTCAAAAAAAAAATTGTTTTCGACAAAATCAAAGTTTGCCACTCAACAGAGCACACTTCTGAACGATATAAAACTCACCAGAGCACACGTCTGAACGCTAGGAATATCTGAAACAGAATGAAGAAAATGCCGTAATGTAAGGTATTAAATATACTTCTAGTCGGACGGAAAACTAAATGTTATTATGTTATGCTCAAAAGGCCCCTGCAAAGTGTAGATTTGTGCTTGTTCTTCCATAAGAATCAATGTAAAAGTGCTGCATTTAAGACATTTATTGAACTTGGATACATTTTTCAAGGAAGTATCAGTACTACCAACATAAAAAGAAGCAGTACGGCCAACTTAGAACAAATATTACCAGAAAGTAAAAGATACTTTGTGATGATTAGATTGGAGCAGGCACATAAAATTATAAGTCGACTCATTCATAGTTAATTCTTCATTATTCTATCACAAGAAGGATTCATGGTTAGGAATTGAAAGTGGGTTTCATATAATTCTTCTTCCTGGTCTAGTTACGAAAATATTTGAAAAATGGGCAACATAATTATGATAGATGTCAGCTACTTAGCGAAAGATGTGGAAAATGTATGAAGAGAACCGATATACATATATCGAGATATGATGAATAAACACGACATTGAAAACTGTTCAGTTAGATTTGCATAACATTTCGGCGAGAAAACTCCCGCCACTTTCATCACTAACACACTCGATAACACAATAAGTTTTCATTCTTCGAATAACCGTCAAAGCAGGCACAGCAGTTGCTCCAGTATGAAACAGTACATTCAGTTAAACTTGATTAAGACATGTATCGAGCAAGAATTTATCCGAACCAGCTACGCAGGCGCGTGTTTACCGGCTAGTTTAATATTTCATGAAGTTGCCAGCCAGTATGGGATAAAGACAGAGGTGGTAGTAGGTGCAAAGTTCTACTCAAATGGAATTGTAATTACGCCCCATTTCTGGAATGAACATACGAACTAGTATACGGCCCAACAGATGCAATTACAAAACATCATCTACCTCATCAAATAGAATTTACGATGAAAAAAGGAATGTTATGTGTAAAAGCGGCGAAGACATAAAAATGTAGAATATTTATTATGATTTTCAGAAAAGCAAATCGACGACTGCCTATTTTAAAGAGGCTCCTGCAGGTCTGCTGGAAATACGAAAAAATATTTTTATTACTGTAGCAAAGATACTTAGGAAAAAATAAATAAATTTTTGAAGTAATTGTTTTTTATATACAACTCAGTTATTGACAATGACCTACTTAGCTATAAAACAAATAATTAAAGAATTAGGTTATATTGTTACAAACAATATATCACTTGTTAATAGGAAGTACGTCATTGATGCTTGTAGCAAAAAGGTTGTTGAGCGCAAAGAAAGTGTGATAGCAGAGAAAGAGAGAGAGATAGAGAGAGTTAGGTGCTGACACGTTCTGTCACGTTCTGTTAGGTGCTGACACGTTCTGTCACGTTATTTTACGTCACGTTCTGTCACGTTCTGTCACGTTCTGTTGAGTACTGTCACGTGATTTACGTCATTCACGTAACGCTCTGTTAGTTACTGTCACGTTCTGTTAGTTACTTAAGTACGTCATTGATGCTTGTAGCAAAAAGGTTGTTGAGCGCAAAGAAAGTGTGATAGCAGAGAAAGAGAGAGAGAGATAGAGAGAGTTAGGTGCTGACACGTTCTGTCACGTTCTGTTAGGTGCTGACACGTTCTGTCACGTTATTTTACGTCACGTTCTGTCACGTTCTGTCACGTTCTGTTGAGTACTGTCACGTGATTTACGTCATTCACGTAACGCTCTGTTAGTTACTGTCACGTTCTGTTAGTTACTTAAGTACGTCATTGATGCTTGTAGCAAAAAGGTTGTTGAGCGCAAAGAAAGTGTGATAGCAGAGAAAGAGAGAGAGAGATAGAGAGAGTTAGGTGCTGACACGTTCTGTCACGTTCTGTTAGGTGCTGACACGTTCTGTCACGTTATTTTACGTCACGTTCTGTCACGTTCTGTCACGTTAATACGTGACAGAACTAACATATCTGTCATACTATGCAAGTCAGATGCTAGTCAGATGCAAGTCAGATGTATGCCAGATGCATGTTAGCTATATGTCAGATGCGAGTTAGCGGATATAGATAAAGGTGTTAACTAGAGAAACGGCATTCAGATACAAGAAAATTAACGGTGAACATCGTGTCAAGCAGCTTGCTAAGTTATTAAAAAAAGTATAATTCACTCAAAATAATAATGCAACGTGAACAACAACTCAAAACAGTTTTAACACCTAGTACTGAACCTCTTGGAGAACTAAACAATTATCTGAAAACTTCACATCAGACAGAGAAGCATGAAGAGACCAGCGGACACCAAAACAATCGTTTGAGAAATATGCGCCAGAAGGATGAAGAAAGCACAGATGAAGAAGAAGATGAACACCTTCAAAAATATTGGCATCATTCACCAGACCTTGATAGAGCTTATGGTCCACACTATGTTTGGAAAACTGATAAATGGCTAATGGGTGATATGGAAATCAAATTTGCTCCTAAGAATATACTGATTAACGATAGCAAGTACAAGGCTACTTGTGGGCTATATACTATAATTTTATATGTATCCTCAAGACTTTACACCAAATGATAGCCTAAACTATAAAAAAAATATTAGAAGTCACAGGTGTTCATAGAGATTCCCTAGGATATTTGAGGCATCAAGCATTCCCGGATAAATTTAATAAGATCATAAAACCTTTGTTTAAAAATAACTCAAACATGCGTCGAAGCCCCTGTGAAAATGTTCGGAAAACTGAGAAAAAACATCGTGAGAGTGTTGAACGCTCTGACCGACAATTTAAACAGCGCACAAGCATAGATTACGAGACATCATCGTTTAACCATTATGTCGTTGGACCTCTGGATAAAAATGTTAAAATAAATCGACTAGGGCATTTAGTTTTTAATTAAAAACTGTAATAATGTACTAGCATAAAAAAAAAAAAAAAATTTAAATGAAATAATAAAATGACTCATATTGTCTCTTATTTACTAACCCAATGCATTACAAAGAGTGTCAATATATTTTTAAAAATAAAAATAAGTTGGGTCGTACATAAAATAGAAAATGCAACACGATTATTATCACACTGTTAAAAATAAATACCAGCTACGCTTGGTCGTATATAAAATATAAATGACAGCTACGCTTCATTGTATATTGTTGAAAAACAAAAGTACGGTAGAATGCGGCATAAAAAGATACTGAAATAAATCATAAAATTGTTCAGAAATATACGGACGGGTGTTGCATCATACATGCCTGAAAAAACATGAAATAACACATATTTATAATTCAAATTAGAAAATAAGAACTAAACGGTAAAATACTATTATCGTGATGCAGATAACAAGAAAAATGTGCTAAAAGAAGACGGAGTACCGCGCTAAATGTATCATAAAAAGTTACTATTCTTGAGTGCCCGGGAGTCGGCATACCACCGATTCGGGACCACATGGCGATTTTGGTGCATGAAAGTGGCCCCCGTATCGGCATACCGATTCTGAGCCACATGGCGATTCTGGTGCATGAAAGTGACCACTTAGAACTAAATAGTAAAATATGATTATCTTAATGTAAAAACCTACCTCATTTATTTATGTAACAAGGAAATATTAAAAGATGAAAAAGTACAGTAGAAATGAGTCATAAACAGCTATTATTATTTTAGGGATAAAACGTAAAATCAGTTAAAAATATTAGCGACAGATACATCCTACGATATGATAAAAACAAGTAATAAAATTACTATAATAAATCACATTGAATATAAGAATAAAATCACCTATAGTACACACATTTTATTGTAAGAGAAGTATATATAGATACAAGAATCATAAATACTTAGAAGACCTGCAAACAAGTTGGGAAGAGAGAATTAAAACCAGTATTACCCATAGATGAAAGGAAACACATGTACATCCAAATTATTTAACAAAAATAGCAAACCAATAAATTCATAAAAACCATATGTAAAATAAACAGCAAAATCTCTTACCTTAATTGAATATTTTCCACTGAACACTGCAACTATACTGTAGAAACTGTCAGATGTCGACTGTGGTATATGCTCGTCTGTTTCAGTATTTATAGGCGAAATTCACACAGCATGAACGTGATCAAATGTTTGAATGTGTTTTGCAAAAACAAGACCTTATAGTTTTAAAAATATGTGATAACATTTACACAAATAACAACTGCGGTTACATGTTCTCATCCGACTACATCCGGACTTTTAGCATTGTGGCTTGTCATATCTTTGGAGGTTAATATTAACAAAAATAACGTCTGCACTCTTTTCTTATCAACCATACACACCCGGCATGTTAACAAACAACTTAAAATATTTTTGTAAATATTTCAAATTATTCGATTTTTCATAATTTTGTACAAATATTTGTATCTTTGGAACGGATAATCAGAAATCAATGTATGACCCATCAAATTAAAGGATTTTGAATGACGAATTACGTTGTGATGTCTGTTTTAACACAATGTTCTGTATAAGGCCTTTTTTTGTACCATATAAGTACATTTTGTGTCAATATAGTACATTGAGAATTTGTAGTTTTTTGTCGTTTTCAGCCATAAATAATGACCGTAACACACTTGGTCAGTGATTTTCTTAATATACATGAAAAGACCTTTCTAATGATATATTGCACGGGGCACTTGGTGCAAAATTGAGCGAATTAGGATTTGCTAGAGATCAAACTGCGATAAGAGATTTTTCTATGCTAATGGCTTTGTTTTAACGTCAATAACAATAAATAAGCATTTACAGCTCAACCAAGTTATCCCTTAGGCCGTTATGGCAATGTACCATGTATCTTCGGAACGGATAATCAGAAATCAATGTGTGACCCATCAAATTAAAGGATTTTGAATGATGAATTACGTTGCGGTGTCTGTTTTAACGCCATGTCATGTATAACGCCCTTTGGACACATTATCGTTTATTATTTGCCTGATATGTCGAATCTTATCATGTAGCACCTCAAATTACAGGGTTTTGAATGACAAATTACGTTGTGATGTCGGTTTTAACAACATGTCATGTATAACGCCTTTTTGACACATTATCGTTTATTATTTGCCTGATATGTCGAATCTTATCATGTAGCACCTCAAATTACAGGGTTTTGAATGACAAATTACGTTGTGATGTCGGTTTTAACAACATGTCACATATAACGCCTTTTTGACCCTCTATCTTATATTATTTGCCTGATATGTCGAATCTTATCATGTAGCACCTCAAATTACAGGGTTTTGAATGACAAATTACGTTGTGATGTCGGTTTTAACAACATGTCATGTATAACGCCTTTTTGACACATTATCGTTTATTATTTGCCTGATATGTCGAATCTTATCATGTAGCACCTCAAATTACAGGGTTTTGAATGACAAATTACGTTGTGATGTCGGTTTTAACAACATGTCACATATAACGCCTTTTTGACCCTCTATCTTATATTATTTGCCTGATATGTCGAATCTTATCATGTAGCACCTCAAATTACAGGGTTTTGAATGACAAATTACGTTGTGATGTCGGTTTTAACAACATGTCATGTATAACGCCTTTTTGACACATTATCGTTTATTATTTGCCTGATATGTCGAATCTTATCATGTAGCACCTCAAATTACAGGGTTTTGAATGACAAATTACGTTGTGATGTCGGTTTTAACAACATGTCACATATAACGCCTTTTTGACCCTCTATCTTATATTATTTGCCTGATATGTTGAATCTTATCATGTAGCACCTCAAATTACAGGATTTTGAATGACAAATTACGTTAAGATGTTTGTTTTAACAACCTGTTATGTATAAGGCCTCTTTGGCACTCTATCATATGCTTTATGTGATTATTTATAAATTGATTCTTATATTATGGATCAGTGTATTGTTGTATGCAAACAAGGATGGATGTGTTTTTTAATGTGTGTGCTACTGCTGCGTTGCATGGCAACAGCAGATACCTTTTCCTTTTTAAGGTTTTTTTTAACCGCATAAGTGAGTGGATAAATGAAAAAAGTTTTATTTTTATCATTTCTTTATCTCTTCATTCATTTTATTATACCCCATATTTCTATTGGGCGATATCAAATAGGATTAATAACCATGGCAGTTTCATGCATCTTTATGTATTGTCATTGTAAGCTACACCATCTATTATTTACAAGTATATTAAACGTGTAAGAAATAAGACAAGATATATTTTATATAAATTTATTATGGATATCTAAACATTACATTATAATTCATTAAGCCGTGATTAATACATTTGCTTTTTAAAAAAAGCCGTTCAGATTCTTCGTTGGAGCAGAACGCAGTGAATTCATTATTTTTCTTTATGTGATGTATAAGTTTGCATGCATATCCTCTTCTCCGATGATTAGGTAAAGTGTATACGTATTCTAATACTCTTGGTACATCATGTTGTCCAAGTGGATCAAAGTCACGTTTCGATAAGAGTACAAATGATGCTGGTACTCCGCTGACATAAAGGATGTAGCAGGTAACTTTTGTGTTTGTCATCCATTGATCAATAAGTATATCATCTACATTTAACTGCTTAATTTTTCTGACTGCGTTCGGACCTCTGAACAACTCAATTTTTTCCATCTTGCTTCATCGAATGATTGAATGATACTGATTTTTGCTTTATTCATTCTATCATGTATCTGTGAATTTTGAAGGAGTGGGGGGAACGTCATAGTATTCTATCGTGTATCTGTGAATTTTCCATGAGTGGGGGAACGTCATAGTATTCTACAACGAAGGTTTATATATCATAAACGTTGTATACATTATTATGTTCCGTTTACGGAAGGATTAGAGCTAATAATAAACATAAAAACTAGATGGCAAATGTAGTCTCCTATATATTGAATAGACGATTATTTAACTATAAAAGTAAAATACCAACTTACATAATATTACCCTCCTTGCAGTAGATAAAATACAGTATGCGAATCGCAATACCATTTTTTTTTTGTTTGGTGATTTTCATGATACTACCCAACTTTCCGTAGAAAAGACTTGTACGTGAGATGTTTGCTGGTTTGGCCACAGCGTAAGAATGGTATATGTTCATTGTAGGAATGTATGCTTGGAGGGAGATCGAGGATGTTTGTTGGTCATACTGTAAGAATGGTATATGTTCATTGTAGGAATGTATGATTGAAACGAAGATACGATATAGTGCCGTTTTGGCAATGTCTTATTCACGTCACGTCATTCACGTTACGTCATTCACGGTAAAATATCACGTTAAAGAGGTACACTGTTAGGATGGTTTAAAGATAAATAGTCTATACCATTAGGGAATAGAGTGTAGCAGAGACCATTAGAGGCCATTAGAAACCATCAGGTCACGTTATTTACGTCGCGTGATTCACGTGACGTTATGCACGTCACGTTCTGTTAGGCACTGTCACGTTCTGTTAGGCACTATACGGAAAAGAAGAAGAAGAATTGGCAATTAATATTGAACGTTGACAGAAGAAGAATTGACAGTTGCCATCTGTGTCGCCACCGCTTTCATTTGATATCCCATACGTCAAAATCGGATCATTAGCCAAGAAGATATGTTGTAATGCCGTTTTGGCAATGTCAATTAGTTACGTGTTGCAGCTGACAGGTGGCATGATAAGATGAAGAACTGTGATAGGATGTTTGATGGTCGTACTGTAAAAATGGTATACGTTCTTCTAGATGGCTTGGGCATAGTTACATGTTGCAGCCGACAGGTGGCATGATTAGAGAACTGTGATAGACGTGGAATCCCCATTAAGTTGCCAGGTCAAAATATCTCCAATAGCAACAAATATATTACAGTTTTGGCAGTGTTGCCATGTTTCTCCTTTCCTTCAATGTCTGTTGCGCTAAAATCAATAGCAACGAAGATCTAGTGTCGTTTTGGCATTGCTGACATCTTTGTTTTTATGTTAACATATTCAATATCCCCTCTTTTTCCCAACGAGACCATATTCACACGAATTGGACCAATAGACACGAAGATATGATATAGTGCCGTTTTGTCATTGCTGACATCTTTGTTTATATGGTAACATGCCTTCCTCTTTCCAACAATATATGATCAGTCAGGTCGGAGACATGCTCTAATGCTCTTTTGCTAATGTCTTTGTGATTGCTCCTCTTTCGTTTAATGTCTTACATGTAATAAACGAACCAATAACAACGCAGATGGCAGATAGGTGCTTCATGGATAAGTGTCTTATTTGGCTTTCTGACTACACCCTGTATATTTTGCGATAAACGAAATAAAGAGGAGGCCATCTTGGAAGGCGAGGGTTTGTGACGTAGGTGGGCCTGGCTGTGTTCCCATTGGTCGTTGGGCGGGGGCTTCGTTCTCATTGGTCGGTGATTGGGGCTAAGTTCTCATTGGTCGCTGGACTTTGATCTCATTGGTCCATGGGCGCTGCTGTGGGTGGGCGAGGCTTCCTTCTCATTGGTCGGTGGGCAATCATTGGCCGGTGGGCAACCATTGGTCTGTGGGCGTGGCTTTGTGGTGGGCGTGGCTTTGTGGTGGGCGTGGCTTTGTGGTGGGCGTGGCTTGCGGTGGGCGTGGCTTTGTGGTGGGCGTGGCTTTGTGGTGGGCGTGGCGTGGGGCGTGGCAGATAAAATTTTTCCCACGCTGTCAAAATTTTCCCATGCCCAACCGGCCCACACTCTACTCAGGTTTTGTTTATATTCGATTCAGAGTTGGACTACCATCTCCATAAATTAATAGTGTTAATCTTCTTCTTTCATAAACTATCCAAAATATTACTGGAACGTCATCATTTTCTGACTTATATTGTTGCAAAAAAAATAATTTGGGATAAACAAATTAAAAAACTGTTAAACTATTGGACCAATTGCTTTGAAATTTAGGATATGATTTAAGCACCAGAAGTCTCAGCATTCCGTGTAATAGGAAGGTTGTAAGTTAATTTTTACAAAAGTTATGAATATTTATAAAAACTCAAAATTTATGATTTATTTTGCAATTTTCTAAGCAACCAATAAGGATAGACATCTTCAACGAACGCCATATTAAAGTTTTTTATACGATTTATGACTTTATTACTCTCAAATTTGTTTAAAATGCTTAACTTTTTGGTAATATACGAAAAAAGCGAAAATTTACCGTTTTTTGATCTTTATTTGTTTATACCTATGTATATCATCAAAATCGGCTGCAGGAAACATATATAGGTTATAGGTTATTATTATAGATGTCCATACTACTCAAAAAATTTGGTTTCGCCCTGGAGGGGGTTGTGTCACCAACAGGATATTTTTTTCCCTTATTTCTCTGAACTAACAGGGAAAGATAACAGTAGGAAGGAGTATAGGGAGAAAGAGATTGCCATGACTGAAAAATTTAACGGACTGGTTTAAAGGCAGTTCCATAGTAAATATCCATCAGAGCTGAGGTAGATACAGATAGTGATGATGATATTATCCAATCTCGGATTGTGAGACGGCACTTAAAGAAGAAGGAAGGACGTAATATTAAAGTTTTTGGCATTATTTGGATGGTATTTTTCAATTTTCTTGGATAGTATTTTTTGAATTTGGATTCCCTAATTGAATGTTATTCACTTTAAAAATATAAATAAAAATTCGTCCTGATTTTTTCGCTTCTTCACTTTAATTAAACCGTGGTGTACGATTTTCGTACAGATATACATAAAATATACATTTTAATTTATTTGCATTTTATGTGGTTTATCAAGGAGTCGTAAAAATTATGCAAAAGATAACCTACCATTTACATTTGCAACGTACGAGCTGTTTTAAATGTTGCAATGTTTCGAAAACGGGCAATTTAAGGTTAAGCGGAGGAACTAAACGAATGTTTTTACAATTATCTGCTGCATTAACAGATTCGCTGTTTCCTATAAATGGGATTTTAGAAAATGGTTTATATTTTAATAACTTGGCTTCGAATGTGTACTCATTTGCATATTCACGTGATAATACAAATATACATATATAGTGCAGTCACTGAAGGTGAATATGAGCTATTACGAGTACCTCCGATTTCGTTGAACCTCCATCGATTTGCACGAAAATTGGTGAGTGGTTAGAGGATATCTCAAGGAACAAAGGTGACATGGTGCCAACTTGCGCTTTTACCTGGGGGTGGATGCCACCCCTACTCGGGGGTGAAAATTATTTTATAAAAAATAACCCCAGAATTCGATAGAGCGACAAATTATAAGCAAAATTTGTTATATAAAGTTATTAAAATAAATCAAAACTTTTTGAGTTATTAAAGATCAAAAATTTTAATTTTTAGTGAGAAAAATGCATGTTTTTAACCGATTTTTCATAAATAACTCAAAACCTATAGGTTTTTACAAAAATGTTATTATTGTCAAAATTGAGGCTAATAAAAAATCAAATAAATTCCTTACTAGAAAAACCTTTCAATGTTAACTAAAAGTGAGTTATAAGTAATTGAATGTATATTTCTTTCGTCGAGTACACAAATCTAAGTATTCAAGCTTAAATACCGGGAAAATGATGCATTTTATAACATAAACTTATTAAACATTTGTCAAAGCTCATTGAAATATCTATCAAATAAGTGCTCGAACAAGTTGATAGTATTAAAGTTTATCCACCAAAAATGTTTCAAAATGTATCTTTTAAAAAATTTTCTAAAAAATGTTATTGTTTTTTTGTAAATAACTCCGTTAAATTTTAAAGTAGCAAGTTCATCTAATAACTGGTTAAAATTTTATTCCAAGAGCTATTAAAAAACGTCAAAATAGTCATTTATACCTCTTACTTTTTTAAAAAGAAAAGGTTAAATGGCCCCGGTTACAAGGTTCTCGCAGCAAAATTGAAATTTTAAACGTTTCTATCTCGGTTATTTTTTACTCTACGAAAATAGTAAGATGGGTAAAGTATTTGCTACAGAAAAAACTAAAATTTAGTTATTTATCATTTTTTACGTATATTGAGTATTTTTGGAGTTATTATCAAAAGAAAATGAAAAGTACGATAATTCTAAAAATTCTGATTTTTTTAAATTACACCTTTTTTTCAAAAATATGCATTCTAAACCGGTCAAATTTGTTGAAATAATTAACTATGATAACATAAAGAAATTCTTGTGAGGATTACTACAAATTTTAATTTTTGCGAAAATGGCGTATGTTTAGTTTTTAACTTTTTCCTAAAAAAATCGAAAGGGTTCTCTTATTTTCATCATAACTTGCTTAATTTTGATGCTATGAACTTCTGCTGAAGCTCATTTGATAGGTATTCCGAAGTACTTTGACAAGTTTTTAACAAGTATATTCTATAAAATGCATCGTTTTCTCGTTATGTAAGCTTGAATACTTAAATTTGAGTACTCGTCGAAAAAAATATACATTCAATTACCCATAACTCACTTTAAAATAACATTAGTTTAGTTCTTTAAGTAGGGAGTGTATTAAATTTTTTATTATCTTTAATTTTGGTAATAATAGCTTTTTTACAAAAGCTTATAGTTTTTGAGTAATACGTGAAAAACAGCTTTAAAACATGCATTTTTTTAAGAAAAAATAAAATCTTTGATATTTAATAACTCAAAAAGTATTGATTTATGTTAATAACTTTATATAACAAATTTTGCTTAGAAGTTGCCCCTCTATCGATTTCTGGTATTATTTTTAATAAAAAAAATTTCACCCCCGAGAAGGGGTGGCAACCACCCCCAGGGTAAAAGCGCAAGTTAACATCATGTCACCTTTGTTCCTTGAAGTATCTTCTAACTACTTACCAATTTTAATGAAAATCGATGAATGTTCAACGAAATCGGAGGTGAAAACCTTCAGTGACTCCACTAATATAACACAAAATATAAAAAATATATATCTGTAAGAGCGTATAAAAAATGTAAAAACCCTGACTTTGTCAGCAAAGTTATTGGTTATTTCCCTCCAATTTTTCCGGTCTGTTGCCTTTTCTTTGCAATCTCTTACGTTTATTTCTGACAAGCCCTACTTTACTTCCTCCAACCATTTCTTCTTTTGACGTCCTCCTCTTTTTTCCCCATTTCTCCCTCTTTCAGTACTGTTTTAACATTTCGGTTTTCTGGCATTCTCATCATGTGACCAAGCCATCTAGCTCTTTGGGCTCGCATTTTTGCCGTAATTATTGGTTTCCATATTATGTCCTCATTATTTATTTATTTGTTCGTTTTCTCCAAATACTCTCTGTCGTCTGTATTCACGTGAAGATTTTTTTGAGCACCTTTCTATCCCAGATCTCTACTTTCTTTTCTTAGTGCTGGTTTATAATCCATGTTTTGGTGGCATACATCTTTATGTGTCTAATTATTGGCTTGTAGACTCACAGTTTACTGTTCTTGACAAATTTTTTGTTGTCAGTATTGAATTTAGTGACTTTAACAGTCTAATCGCTTTCATTAACCTTTTGTCTATCTATTTTCCTTTTGAAGAGTGCATAGCGTAGGCGGATGATCTGGTGTTACTAGGGAGAACGAAAAAATATACAGAAAACGTTTTCCAGAAATTAGAAGCAGATATTTTTTGGATTCTGCTTCAAATTTCTGGAGAACAATTTCTAGATATTTTTTTTAATCGCGCTAGTAACACCGGATTATCTGCGCACGCTATGCACGGTTTCTTTTGAAAATAGTCCTGTTAGTGCTCATATTTTATCTTCTTACGATGCGTTCTAATACAAGTAAAGGTTGAATAAATTCGTTTATAGCGGATTCCCTTGTGTTAAACCTGTACTCACTGTGAACTGCCTTGAACACCTTTTTTCCAATGTTACCCCATTTCTTGTGTTCTTAAGCGTCATTTTCATTAGCCCTTTAAGATGTGCTGGGTATTTCCAATGTTCTCATGGGCTTATCAAACATTTCTCGCATTATGGAATCATACGCCGCGCCGGTTTAAAATCGATAAATATTTTATACAACCATGTTAATTGTTTAAAATTAAAGCTCTGAAAAAAAAAAGAAAAAAAAATTATAAAAAAAATATTAAAATAAAATAAAAAGTTACTAAGAAGATCTAAACCTCCGAAGTGTTTAATCGGGTTTAGGTCTTAGCGCAGTAAAAAAAATATAAAAAAAAATATATAAAAAACAAAAGAAAAAAAACTAAATAAAAAAAATAAAAAATATAATAAAAAATATAATAAAAAAATTGTTAAAAAATATATTAATAGAAATAAATAAAACAGAGTAAAAAACTTAGTAGTAGTAATAGTTTTAAATTTAAATATTAAGCATATATTTTGTAAAAGAGAGAATTCAAAACACATTGACTGGCCAGTTGGTTGCTTAAACCAGTGCCAATAAAACACAAACACACACAAAATCGATAAATATAACATAATTAGCCCAATAAATGACCGTTTTGGAGTGTAATTTCCAGGGGCAACTCCGAATTGCATGAAAATTTGGATTAAGGTTCTACTTACCCTCCACTTCAAAGTTGAATTTGTGCCGTTGGTTGCTTTTACTTGGGGGGTGACATTTACCCCTTCTCGGGGGGTGAAAAACGCGTGTTTAAAATAAGGCCGGAAATGGATAAATTGACTTATTTTAAGTACGTTTTGTTCTATAAAGTTTTTTACGTAGTCAATACTTATCGAGTTATTTGCGATTTAAAATGTTGATTTTTCGACAAAAAAAAAACTACGTTTTCTGACCGTTTTTCCCAAATAACTCAAAAAGTATTATTTTTAGCAAAAGTGTAGCCTATAAAAAAACGGAAAAAATGGTGTAACAGTAAAGTCTACAAATTAGCAGAAGCAAAGTTGTAGCTCATGAAAAATACGTTCTTATTCGTCTAATTCCAAATCGAATATTTCAACGCGAAATCGCCGAAGAAAGAAGCATTTTTCGGGAAAACCTTGTTAACATTTTTAAAGTATCGAAAAAATGCTTATTAATTGTTTTTTACAAAAGTTTACAGCATCAAAAATAAACGAGTTACACTGAAAAAAAAAGTTGGCCCTTTTTTTGGTAAAAAAAATCGTGAAAACCTCCCTCTATTTGGCATTCTAAGTGGAATTAATCGTTTGGCTTTACCATTTATTTTAACTGTATGTGTATTGTTTATATGATCTGTAAGTTTGATTGGTTTGAAGTGCTTATTTTTGAAAACATTTGGTTTTATAGCAAAAAAAAAATTTTTTTAATTTTTGAAAAATTTTCTTTTTTTCAAAATAACTTAAAAAGTATTAGTGATAAGAAAAATCTTAGAGTAAAAAAATGTAGGTTTTGCTATTATAAATATGCTAGTTTCATTTTATTTCTCCGTCAGACAAAAATTGGTTAAGATATGGCTGTTCAAAATTTGCATACACTCATGATTAATGACCCATTCAAGCTTTCTAAATTATAACCCTTTCAAAAATAAACACTTTAAACCGGTGAGACTGACAGATCATATAAAAAATAGATAGGTAAGTAAATTGTTTGTAAAGCGGCAGCGATTAATTTCATTTGGGGAGCTAAAAACGGCGAGACTTTTATGATTTTTTACAAAAAAAAAGAGGGCCAACTTTATTTTGAGCGTAACTCGCTTATTTTTAATGCTAAAACTTTTGTTAACAATTAAAACAAAGCTTTTTTCCGCAAATCGCCAGGAAATTTTGACATTCCTGTCAAAATTTCTTGAAGAAAAAGTCAGGACTTCCTTACTGTAAGGAAATGTCATTTCCTTACTGTAAGGAAATGATATTTCCGTACAGTTGTTAGTGTTACATATAGTAACATAATATTCCTCAATACGTTTCCATAGTAACCCAAGTAATTTTATTAGGAATTTCAAAGCACCATTTATTTGGGAATAAAATTATCGCGTTTTTTTTAAATCAATCAATATCTGTCGAATTTTAAACGATTTGCGGAAAAATAGTATGTTTACCTCGTAGGAAAAGCCACATTCCTGGACTCTGTGTTGCTAAGTCTCGGCTTGCGCCTCGACTTAGCAATCTTCACAGTCGTCCAGGAATGTTAAGCTTTTCCTACCCGGTAAACAATGTACTATTTCTAACACTTTAAAAAAGTTTAAATGGGTTTTTCCTGAAAAGTGCTTAATTTTTCGGTGATTTCACCTTGAAATATTCGATTTGGAATTAGACGAATAAGAACGTATTTTTCATGAGCTACAACTTTGTTTTTATTTGATTGATTACTGATACACCATTTTTTTGGGCTCTTTATAAGCTACACTTTTGCTAAGGATATTTTTTTCGATAAAATATTTACTTTTTGAGTTATTTGCGAAAAACCGTCTGAAAACGTAGTTTTTTTGTCGAAAAATCAACATTTTCAATGGCAAATAACTCGAAAAGTATTGACTTACGTAAAAAACTCTATAGAACAAAAGTTGCTTAGAATCAGTCAATTTGTCCATTTCCGGTCTTATCTTGAACGTATGTTTTTTCACCACCGAGAAGGGGTGACTGTCACCCCTCCCCCCAAGTAAAAGCAACCAACGGCACAATTTCAACTTAGAAGTGGAGGGTAAGTAGAATCTAAATCTAAATTTTCATGCAATTTGGAGTTGCCCCTGATTATTTCATTCATAGGAGATTCTGACCAATAGAAAGCTACAGACATGCAAATTAAGGTGATAATTTTTGATAATCTCCCGTCGTTAAGCATATTACGTCAGATGCCCTTCGTTGCTACGAAAAAATACATTCAGTGACATTAATGACAAATGTTTTAAAAATTATAAAAGTGATGACTTTCAACCGTCAAATACATATTTATAACAACTGTGTGTCTAATTTCACTAATTGGTACTTACATGTATAAATTACAATAAAATTTTGGTTTTGAACAGTTTTATTCATGAAATAATCGCAACAATTTGCACTCGAACTCTAAAATTAATATAGAATTTTTGCCCTCGTGACACTTTGACATAATTTACTGACAAATTAAAACTGCCAAAGTGACACTCAGGAAAAATTCAATAATTTTAGAGCTCTTGTGCAATTACTACTGAAAATTACACGGTATCGCCGAATTTCCCGTTCGTTTACTGGGCTAAATGGAATCCTAAGTTTTTATACGTAGCTATTGTTTGGAGTTACTTTTAAAATAGGTACTTATTTGATCAGTAGTTGGTCTTCCTGGTCTAAACTTCCCCTGGTATTCTCCGATCACTTTGTTATCACATTATCTTAATCTTTTTCTAATATCATAAGTATTTTATAGACTACTTTTAATAGAATAGTCCATAGTTTTGGCACTTCGTTTTATCGCCTTTTTTATAGATTGGACAAATATGTAAGAGCGCTATTTCATTGTTTCGGTATCTCTCCCTTTTGCCAAACTGGTAATGTCAAGCGGAATATTCTTTCTTTCAATTAAATGTTTCGTCATCCCTTAGAAATCTCAGCTGAGATGCCACTTTCCATCCATATTGTTATTTTTAGGTATCTATTATTTTTTTAACTTCGTTCCAAACGGGTCCTCTCAGGTCCCTTCTTTATCTTCTTGCCAATTTTCATTTAATTCTAGTTCCTCTTGTTGGTCTGTATTTTACAGATCTTCGAAGTATTCGGAATATGAATAATATAATATTAAAATACGATTTTACATATAACGATGTATAATAAGAGCGCACATTTATCAAAGATCTATATTTTATGTCTATTTAATTTGACAACCAAGCCATAAATCAACAAAAATGTTAAATCGTAAATACTTAAAGACACAGATTTAACATTTCTTGACATTTTCATGTTTTTATTTGTATTTTGTTTTATGTAAATTATACTACATTATTTTACCTTCCTCTTCATAATCAGGTAAGGTAATGAGAAAACTTCATTATCTTGAAGTTTTTACCAATACTATAATAAATAATGTGCAACCTTTTACCAATAACTACTTATTTAGCTGCTAAGTTTATTAAACAAAAACACTAATTTCCTGATAGTAAATAATAAAGATAAGTAGAGATGGGAATGTGAATTTTACTGGTCCTTTCGAGTACTTAGTTCTGAGTATATTTTTGTGGAAGTGGTAAGTAGTTGTTTTACCAGTGTACTTCTTAATTTTTCAAAAAAATTTCGTCGTCGTATCAGCTAATTGGAATTTTATTGGGTATTTATTGATATTTATTGATATCAAGCATCCTAATACCTCTCTTCAAAAAAGGAGACAAATCGGATCCGGGGAATTACGGAGGAATTAACTTATTAAACACAACATTAAAATTGACAACCAAAGTGATATTGTTCGTCCGCTATAACTTTTCCCATGCGTCACGATTGATTTTCAAACAAATTAAGTCAAAACATAAAGTGAAACGTACGCTGATGTGTGTAGTATAGTACACAGTATACAAAATGTATATGTTACAGTTCAAGTTTATTATCCAGTTGGAGTTGACTTTTCTTAGTTCGAGTCGACTCAAACGGCGGGTTTTAGTAAAAGTTGATTATAAATATAAAATGAAGATTTTTATTCAACATTTACTAGTAAAAGTAGACTCCAACTAGTTAAAATATACTCTTCCCAATGCCATTTAGTAAAAGTTGATTCATAGAAACAACCGATTCTAGAAATTAAATGTTACTGTATATTATGTTCAGATCGTGATATTTATAGTCCAGGCTGTATCGTCGCCCCCGTTAGGTAAATTATTCCAGTTCGATTTTTTTTGCAGAAACTTACTCAAAAAGAGGTCCTTATAACGAATCCACAGGGTGTCAGGTGGTACCGTAATCGAAAAATTGTTTAAACAATTTTTTTTAAACAAATTCACAAAAAAATTCACTTAGGACATTTTTTTACATCATTAATTTGGATCATTCGGAGTAAAAGAGGTCTTTTGTGATTTTTCTGTATAATTTATTGTTCTCGAGTTATACGTGATTTAAAATTTGAACAATGCGAAAACGACCATTTTCAAGGCTTAATAACTCAGTTAAAAATTATTATGAAAGTTAGAAAGTCACCAAATCAAATTTTAACGACCCCCTACAAGGTACTGAAGAAATATTTGTCATTATTGTATTACTAAGCTGTTATTTTTAATTATTAACAATGAGCGCTAGGAGCGTATTGAGGCGGCTGTCAATGTGAGTGCGACTGAGATGCACCATTGGACGGTCGGAATGGAGGATTTACTCGCACTCACATTGACGGCCGCCTCAATACGCTTTTAGCGCTCATTGTTGATAATTATTAAGTAATAAAATAATGACAAAAATTTCTTCAGGATCTTGTAGGGGGCTTTAAACTTTGATTAGGTGACTTTCTGACTTTCATAATAATAGTTTTTAATCGAGTTATTAAGCCTTAAAAGTGGTCATTTCGCATTTTTTAAATTTTAAATCGCGTATAACTCGAAAACTATCAATTTTAGAGAAAAATCACAAGAGACGTTTTTTGCTCCGAATGACCAAAATAATCTAAAAAAATTTGTCCGGAATGAAATACTTAGTTATTTATAAAACAGTTCGTGAAGTATGTTTTTTGCGCACGCACGCGATGTTTAGAGCACGAGCGGCGCGAGTGCTATACATCGCCTAAGTGCGCAAAAAGTACTTCACGCATAGTTTCATACAATATTTTATCTACCAAAAAACAAATAAAAAAACTGCAACTCTTCGTCACTGGAATACATTCCTATTTTAAAATTTTTTAGAACTTTGACATTTAAAAATTCAAACTTCTGTCAAACCACAAAACTGTCAAAACTTTTTTTGTAATTTATTGCTCACATGTCATCACCATGACAAGGCGAAAGTTAAGGATATTTAATTATATGAAAGTGTGCTAAAAACTGTGCGAAAAAGTAAATCCCATTTAAAATACATAATTACTTCAGGCACACTTTAAACCCTTCATGTACTGCTATCTATATTTAAAATTTTCACACAATAAAAACTTATACAATATAATATGAGGTAGAGTAGATAAGAATTATTTTTATGAATTTGGTTAACAAAAATTGGTTAAACAATTTTTCGACCGCGGTACCGCCTGACACTGTGTATTTGTCATAAGGATATATTTGTTTGAGTAAGTTGGTGAAAAAAAAATCGAATCAGAATAATTTACCTAACGGGGGCGACGTTACAGCCTGGACTAATAAGTAGTTGAAACGGTCAAAACAAAGAGACGCACACTCATAAAAAATGCACGTGAGATTATACTCGTATAAATTGTATAATCTAATTTTACTAAGAAGAGTTAGGAAGAGTCAACTTCAACTAGTAAAAGTTGATTTAAATTTTTCAAATCAACTTTTACTGCTCATTTCAGTTGGAGTTGACTCGAACTAGGAATAGTCAACTCTAACTGAGAATCAACTTGAACTGTAACATATATACACATCGACGTACGTTTCAATTTATGTTTTGACTTAATTTGTTTGAAAATGAATCGTGACGCATGGGAAAGGTTATAGCGGACGTACTATAGCAAACAAACTGAATGAAATTATAACATTAGACATTAGCAGAAAACAACAAGGTTTTATGATGGGAAGATCATGCACTGATGCTATATTTATAATGAGGCAAATTCAAGAGAAATCGTTAGAATACAACAAACTGGCATATTTATGTTTCGTGGACCTTAAGAAAGCATTTAATAGGATAAAATTAAGGGACATTATCTGTTTGTTATACTTAAGAGACGTATCTCTATGGATAATTAAAACGAACAAAAACATCTACCAAAACAACTAAACAACACAATAAAAGTAAAAGTAGAAGATGAACCAACTCACCCAATTGAAGCTGGCATTGGGATATGACAGAGGGATTCATTGAGTCCTTGATTGTTCAACCTGATCATGGATGAAATAATAAAAAAAGTAAGAACTAAAATAGATGCCAAATAGGAGAAAAACAACTTAAAATAATCTGCTATGCAGACGATGCAATACTAATCTCTCGAAGTGAAGATGAATTACAACGTAATACGTGCAGCATATTATGCTGCACCAGTTTAACACAACCGCCAGAAAATTTAACATGTTAATTTCCCCAAAAAAGACGAAATGCATGGTTATAGAAGCAAATCCAATAATATGTCAATTGGAGCTAGAGGGTCAGATAAGTAAGGCTCGAAACAGAAGTGGAAGATCAAGTGAATAAAGCAAACAGAGCCGCAGTTTACCTGAGTGATACAATATGGAGAAATAAAAATATCGGAAAACAAATGAAAGGCAGAATTTACAAAACAGTCATCAGACCAATAATGACATAAGCGGCAGATACAGGACCCGACACAGAGAGGACAAAAATATTGCTCGAAACAGCGGAGATGAAAACCCTTCGAAAAATCGATGGTAAGGCTCTATGGGACAGAGCTACAAGTACAGATATACGACGGAGATGCAAGGTGGACAAAATTAATAACTATATTCCCCAATAGGAAGACGATCAGTGGGAAGATCACGAAAACGGTGGATCGACAACTTATTAAAGGCATATTGAAAAAAACAGACAGAGTCATGTCTATACAAAAAGAATAATAAGAAGAAGATTTTTCTCAAGTTCTCATTTATTTTAAATTTCGTTTCCGCATATTAAAAAAATTCCCTATATACAAAAAATGATTATCCTTTACATCGATTTTGTGTATGTACATATTATACAAATTGGATATATCCATCATGTTCGTGTCCAGATTTTTCGTATGGAAAAAACAATTTTTTGAACAACAACGGCTTTGTTAAACCAACAAAAACAATTAAATACAGATACGCTTACAGTGGTCACGAGTTTTCAAATTTTTGGTCACGTATGAATAGATTAAAAATGAAAAATATCACAATGCATGTTTTCTATTATCTATTACAAGTACACGAATCAACATTTAAAAATTTTAATCGGTTTTTCTGTTTCCGTTAGTGTTTTCTATGTGAAGTCCGTTGTATTGGTTATTTCCTCAGAAATCATTTCCACGTCATACAGTCGTACGTTATGCCCGCACAGTGTTGCTTGACTCTAAGGTTAGTAGGGAATACTAGGATATTATTGTAGGATAGGCTTCTTCTTTATGTGCCTATATGTGGCGAATGTTGGCGTTCATCATAGGAATGTTTATCTCATCTGCAGCAGCGCGAAAAAGCAGCACATATTTTTTGTTGAACCAGGTTCTGAGTTTCTTTAACCGGGATATTCTTCTTCTTCCTGGACCTCCTTTTCCAAATATTTCTCCTGCAGGATTGCTTGTAGAAAGGCATATCTGGAGTCATTTCGCATAATGTGTCCAGGGTATTGTATTTTTCGAAATTTGATGGTAGTAAATACCTCTCGGTTCTTCTTCATTCTTCTGAGTACCTCCTCATTTGTAGCTCGGTCAGTCCACGGGATTTTAAGTATTTTCCGATACAACCACATTTCAAATGCTTCCAATTTTCTGCACATATTTTCGTTCAAGGTCCACATTTCAACACCGTAAAAAAAGAACAGAGAAGACATAGCATCGCAACATTCTTACTTTTATGCCAAGAGAGAGGTTGTGGCTCTTAAAGAATACCTCCATCCGGTTGAAGGTGGATCTATCTTTTCCGATGCACTCTTATTTACTGGTTGTTGGTCCATTCTTCATTTATTATGGTACAGAGGTAGTTGCTAAGGTAATTTTTTTTAATAATCATAAGCTTTGTCTTTTACGTTTATATTTAGTCCCTATTTTTGTCTGTGATACGTAATTTTTTGTTCATAAGGACTTGTAGGTCGCAAATACTATGGTGTCATCTGCATATCTGATGTTGTTTAGGCGGTACCCGCTTAGTACAAACGTTTTGCAGTTTCGTGCAAAGCTTCGATAAATATTTTTTCAGGGTAGAGATTAAAGATTAGAGGAGACAAAATAATAAAGTGATAAAGCCAAGGCTAGGCTCGACATGCATTCTACCGGGACAACTTTCGAAAGAGGTGACTCAGTGTGGTTATACAATCCCAAACGTAAGAAATGACTTTGTCCGAAATTTCAACGAAACTGAGAGGGCTCGTACACCGTCCTGCAGAAAATAAACGACCTAATCTACAGCATCCAGTTCTCAACTAGAAATAAGCGCAAGATAGTTCATATCGGGAGAACAGAAGGCTTTCATCATTAACGGCTAGTCAAGATTATTATGAGACTGAACTGTTTACGATTATATTTATATATTTAGTATATGTACATTATATAGCTTTCAAAGGTTATTCACAACGACGTTTCCGATAAAACAGACATTAAACATGCCCTCTGGTACGAAAAAAAATTATTTTAGTCCGCAATACCGGAATATCGGTATTGAGAATAGGTCTGCCCCCTTCAGCATTTCCCATAATATGTACGCATCAGGTAGTGTTAGGTCTGGTGAGTGGAGATCTCCAAAATGATCGCGGAGTATTCGAAGAGACTCCCTGACCGTATGACAGGCTGCCCAATCCTGTTAAAACCGTTGTTGATTTTAACCTTGACCGCTTTCGCGACCTTTTTCGTATGACCGAAAATAGTACTCCACGATAAAAAAATTTCCTGCAAAACTGAGAACCATCCTGAAGCATCTAACATTAACACGACATTCACATGGGTTATAACTAACTTTGGAAACCACTTAGTATGTATCACATTTCAGTACTGTTTATTTTACCGCATACCGTATGTACTGTCTCAATCCTTTAATTATAATTAGTAGGTCAAAGGTAGTGTCCTATGGTTTGGAGACCGTAGCCCTTACCAGAAAATCTGTTAAAAAACTAGAAACAACTCCAAGGGCAATGAGACGAAACACGCTTGGAACATCACAAGGAAACAAGATTAGAAACACCGAAATAATACAGGGAACGAAGATCAGGGCTATCATGGAAGAAATTAAAAAAATAAAATTGCGCTAGGTAAAGAACATAGCCAGATATGATGGCAACAGGTGGACACGAAGAATCTTCCAATGGGGACAAAGAAGGACAACACTAAGCATGGAAAGACATCAAAAGAGATGTGTAGATGGCATGAGAACAACGGCAGGCAGACAGTGGATTAGATTGGCATAAGATAGAGAAAGATGGAAGCAAACGAGAGACACCTACATTCAGGAGTGGATGGAAAATGTCTGACAAAGAAGAAGAAGAGAGAAGATTGGTTAAATGTAACTTATTCATCCTTATCTGTTATAAGCCCTCGCCGTTATTTTCTTTCGATACTGGTAAATTCCTTGACTTTTTAATATATTTTTAAATCATATAGGTAATTTTCTTTTTTGAAGTTATACTTCTTTAGGCACGAGGGTAAATTTTTATTTTGCTGGGCGCATGCGCACACCGACAGTATGGTATGAAACGTTATGAGGGATCTGATTGGGTGTTAAAATCATCTGTCAATAATTGTTCAAATGGAGATTCTGGATAAACAAAATGTTGTGTATATTAGTTTTTATTGTTGTGAGGACAGTGACAAAAAGGAAGTTCATAATTGTAGTGACTTTTTAAATAGCTTTTAAAAGCAACAAATACGTACCTTATTGTAAATGATTCAGTATTGTAATAAAAAATTACAAATTAGGTAAATACCTATTTGGAAAATGTAACTACCTAGCTAGTAGGTAATGCTTTTATTTACATAATTTGATTACCAACAAAAATCTCCATCTAATATATTACTTTTTTAGTCTATATTTTGTCGTATTTTAATTCCACAAGAATCAAACTTATTTGATTAAACTAACAGAATAAGCAACTGTCAAAAAATTTTTAAGACTTTTAGTTGCTAGGTATAGTTTTCCACTTCATTCACATGTGTCGGTAGTTACATTCTGCGTGGGGCGAGTTCAAAATAATCTAAACCTGATAGACGCAGGTTCAATTCCCAATGAAAATTTTAATTTTTTTTAATAAAATTTTTTGGAAAGTAGTAGGTATTAAAGTTAGTTTAATATATAAATAAAATATAAATAAACTGTTATATTGATTTCGTTGAAATCATATAATAGAAGTATAACTTCTTACGTGCGTGCAAAGTACACACACATTCTTTCTTCTTTGGTTTTCTTTTTTGATTATTACCTAAATCTTTCTACCTATATTTTTTTATTGTTTTCTTTTTGGCACTTTTCCTTTTTTAGTTTACAATATTTAAAATTTCTTAATTTATTTCTTAGCAAATGTCGTTGTCCAATATGTCAGTAATTCTTGTTTAGGAGTTTCCCACATTCATCAACGTTTTTGTTTCTTTCTTGTTTTAAATTTGTCGTGTTCTTGTTTATATTTAGTATGACCTCTATTTGTATATACCTACTTATGTACTTATAGGGATTCCAAAATAAAAAGATATCCATCAAAATTTTGAATAATTTTGACAAATTTAACACCAGATAAAACCTAATCTCCATGACAATGATAACGCAAACCTAAAATTGTTAACATAAACATGAAAACAATATATTACACGATAACCGACCACTTAATGGTTTTTCATAATATATTTTCTGTTGTTTAGTTTACCGTTGGTAGTCGCAGTCGCGCTGTATGAATTCGGTAGTACCTTTACATTTGTTCATACGTGGTAGTACTTGACAAGGTACTCATTCGACCTAGCAGTACCGATAACTACCCTTCGATAGTTTCGTTGCGATTTTATCACGTTTCGGGTTATTTAAGGAATATTGTCAAAACAGGTACTCTTCTTGCAAGGTAACACGAGCATTTTATTATTTATTATTATTATTGATATAATTAGTGTCAAAACAAAGTATTTGTATATAAATAAGTAAAATATTTGTTCTAATAAATATTTTCTAATATTATCTATCAACACTTGTTTCAAGATTTCATGCTTACAATAACTTAATCCTTAAGAATTGTTGGTAAGATATTCGAGGCATTTGGAGTAGAAACTTCTCCAAATGCCTCAGTTCTTGCCCATCGACTCCGCAAGTGTTTTTAAGTTAAGCGTTTCGTAATTTCATTTTTTAATATTAAGGCCATCAACTACTTTTTATCTAAGGGTCTTCAGGCTTTTAATTTTCTTTGGACCTTGAGTCGTTTTTAGACTTTTCGCCTAAAATGGCGGCTTGCTGTAAAATGGAGATAAAATCTACCTATTTACTGAATAAAATGGTTGTTTAAATTTTTGTGTTACGCTCTGAACTTCCTTGTGATCGTTCTTGCTGCCATTAGGGATTAGCCGAACTACCATCCAGAGAACAGCCAGCCAGGGTAAGAATATCTGTGATTGTGTTTGTGGTGGTGAAGAGGAGATTCTTTAACTAAGGCTGACCTCTTCATGATCCTAAAACAATCGTGGATTTCAAAATGGTACAATCCACATGGTTAGAACCTTACACATTGATCACCACACTTGCTTCACTTTTCTACTAGCATTCCTACGCACCATAAAACCAAACCACGCAAATTTAAAGTCACTCACAAACTTTAGTAGCTTTTCTTACTCTGTTGTTGATTTCTGGTTCCATTTTCTCCTCCGCATTTACAATCGACGCCAAATATTTGAAAGTTCCAGCTTGCTTAATCTGTCTTTGATCTATTTTGACAACACTTTCTTCAGCTTTCTTGGAAACTACAATAATATCAGTTTTGTCTAGACCGATTTTCATATTTTGCAAATTTTTTGTAGATCTTTTTGCAATATTTAAATTATCAACATAGATTAATTAAATTATGAATATTTGGCCTACTTTTCTCACTCTAACTCTTACGTGTTTGATATATCTTCGTGCTTCTTTGAATATTTTATCCATTAATGTAACAAACAAGAGAGGACTTCGTACCCCTCATTGTCCATTACCCATTTTCGTAACAAATTATTCCGATTTTTGCATGCTCATTTTCATCACTCCCTCTTCAACAGCTTTCCATACTTCCACCCGTCACACCAAGTCAAAGGCTTTTCCAAGATCGATAAAATCAAAGTATAGTTTATCATTGTAATGTACTGCTTTTTCTGTTAGCTGCCGTACTCTGAATATCAAATATGTTGTACCCTTTCCTGGTCTGAAGTAATATTCAAAGCAAAAAGAATTAGTAGACAAAAAACTGATTTTAAGATAATGCATCATCCTCTTTTTTGACTCTTTATAGTTCCTATTGAACTCGTTTTCTTAGACAGTGTCTTTGTTCGTATTTTTCAGGCCATTAAAATTACCAAGGTATCTTCAGCTGACCGTAACTTTTATGTGTAAAGTTTATACAGTGATTAATATTTTGTTTTATATTGTATGATAAAATTTGAACTATTAGCAATCAATCTGAATGCGTTTAACTTAATTGCCATAATGAAAGGCATTTATTGTGGATTTTATTTATATAGCATGAACTTCTCGTAACAGTCATCATATCAGTTGAATATCTTAAGTTCAATATCAATTTCTCGTAATGCTGTAAAGATAATGCTGACCATATTTTTTTAAAATAAAAATTGTGAATGATATACATATAATGTATAGGGGAGTAGATAATCAAAGCAAAAAGGTTCGCTATGGTGTAGCTTAGTTAATTCGTAGATCAACAAGTGCACGAGACAGAAATGCGTTAGAAGTCAGTTAGCGGAAATACCCTCAACTTATTTTTGATTTCAATGGGACTTTCTTACTCGATATTTTGTTGTATTTTAATATTTTAATTCCACAAAAATCAAACTAATTTGAACTTTTATTCTCTACGTTAAAATATATGAACAAGGAAAGTTTTTGCTAAAAAAGTGTTATTTCAAAGGACAGAGTATGGGTTTTTATTTTGCAATAAACAAATTTATTTAGTTATATCGAAATGTACTAAAAATTAAAATTTATCAATCATTATCAAAGGTCATTGGAATGCCCAATCAGAGCAAACATATCCGCTGTCCTGCGCGTAGCACCAAAAATTAATGTTTATTTAAAAAAATTCCTGACGCCGTGGTAATTAACCGATTTTAATTTTGCAAATTACAAATGAGATGTGCGGTATTCTTCTATATGTAAAAAATATTCAACTTGCTGTCTACTTTATTTTCAGTCCTGTAACATTTTGAAAAAATTAATATTTTGCGAAAACTGGATTGCAAAGTTTATTTTGCAATATCTATTAAACCGATCTTAATGAAATTTACAGTACTGTTTTAATATTTCATCAGTATTGTTTTTCTGGGTGAAATATGAAGGTCCTAAGTGTAGCATAAATGGTTGAAAAACGTAAAATTCAAATACTTGTTTTTTAAGGTTTTTTTTCGCAATTATTGCTATTTTGCAACAAGGATGACAACTTTAAAATTTTTAGCTGATTCTATTTTGTAGGAAATTCAATTGCGCAACTTTTATGTCAGTAAAATTTTTCTCAGAAATGAATACTTTTAAAGTTATAATCAAACGAAAAAAAAATCGAATTTTTCCTTCATTTTTTGACATTTTGATTATTTAAACAATGTTCCGGACCTTTTTGAGTGAAAGGATAACTCAAATATTATTATAGGAGTTAATTTTAAGCAATTTCTGCAAAAAAATATGAGTCACCTCTCAACATCCAAATGTACTAATATGTTTACAGATGCGCCCTGGTCTATTAGCGATTCTTGGTGAAGTATTGGCGAAAAATATTTACAGCACAACCGGCTCCCAATGTTCATTTTGAACTATCTGGATTTTTGTTGGCAACTATTTGTTTTCTTGGCAAGTGAATGACAATGGTAAAGTCAAAAGGCCAGTCATGTTTTCCAATAGTTTTATCAACCAATGCTTACACTATATTGTCAAAATTTAGGAAACAAACATTGCCATAAGTGACACTGAAATTCAATTGAAAAAAAATTAAGCCACCTGGACTTTTTAGTTACTGAGAAACGTTAAGATAAACTAATTCAAGAATAGGAGAATCCCTGTTATGCCACCAATTCTCACCTAGTTTAGAAACAGAGGTGTTACACATTTTTTTGTAGTAGTTCAGTTTAGTTTTAAACATAGTATTTGGGAATAATTTTTTTCAATTAAACATAGTCGTTTTAAATCTACAGAAGGACCCATCTTCTTCTTAAAGTACCATTCGGACCATATTTGGACTAGATATGGCTGCTCTGAAAAGTTCGTTTGATGTACATTCGTACCATTGTCTCGGGTTGCGCAGCCACGATATTCTACGTCTCCCTATGCTTCTTTTTCCTTGAATCTTTCCCTGTATAATGAGTTGGAGCAAGTTGTATCTCTCTCCACGTCTAATGTGTCCGAAATATTGCAATTTTCTTGTTTTAATGGTATTTAAGACTTCCATTTATTTATTAATCTTTCTCAGAACCTCCGATATTTTCAGAATTCTTCTATACATCCTTTCAAACTCCAAGCTTCCATTCCATCAAACAAAGTTGAGAAAACGTAGGTAGTACCTAGCCAACCTAATTCTTAGCTCTAACTTCAAATCTCTTGTGCAGAGCACTTTTCTCATTTTGTTAAAATTTGCTCTAGGGAGATCCCATAGGTTCCAGTAAAAGATTCTTGTAGGTGTAGATTTGAGTGTACCTAGAAATAACCGCAGAGCCTTGTACCGAATGCTCTTTAATTTTTTAAGACGATTGTGCAGATCCATATAGACAGCTTCCATGGTCGAGAATAAAAACTAAAAAAAAAATAGAAATCGCTAATCCTATCACAACATTCTTGCTGTTAGATCCCGGAAAAATAGTATCTGTCCTAATAAATGTTCCAACAAAAACGTCAACTTATCTGGATTTGTAAATGTTGCTGAATAACCTTGACAGTTTGAAGTTGAATGTACGCGTTTTCAGCGAATTTTAACAATTTAGTAAAGCACAAGATAAAGCGGAAAATTCATCAAAAAACGTTCATATGTAAATTAAAACAACCAAAAATAATATGAGAGATAAGTGGATATGACTGGGAATACGAATGTTGAAATTAAGCAAAATGAATTTATATTAAAGAAGCTTTTCATCAGAAATCACCAAAATTCTGAACAAACACACTGCGGTATCTGAGAAAGAGTGGATGATGACCAAAGAAAGTTTAAATCTTGTAAACAAGAGAACAGAATTTAACGAAAAAGAACAATAAAAAAAATATAAAAAGATACGAACTTAGATAAAAAGAAAATCAAAAAAGCAGTAGAAAGGTATTGAAATTGAGGAAATGGAAAGCAAACATTAATCTTCCAACATTCGCAAAAAAGTGAAAGAATTTACCGGTATTGGAAGAAAAAGACAAGGAGAACTTATAATAGATGATCATGGAAAACTTATACTGGACCTAAAAGACAAAATTACATGGTGGGAGGAATGCACAAAAGATTTATTTGAAGATGAGCAAATACATAATATGCACAGACCGAATAACTATCACAATCAAATAAATCGAAAGTGCTTAAAAGTTTAAAAGATCAGAAAGAATTCTTCCTCTTCAAGTGACATCTCCTTGACGGAGGTCAGCAATTATCATAACTATTTACCTATTTATCATATTCTATTTGATATACCATTTTTTCAGGTTGAGTATCTACCCAGCCATGATATTATAAGTCTCCCTATGCTTCTCTTTTCTTTAATCTTCCTCTGCAGAATCAGTTGGAACAAGCTGTATATCTCTCCACGTGTAACATGTCTGAGATTTTTCAATTTTCTTTTTTTGATTTTATTTAAAATTTTCATTTCTTTATTCATCCTAGTCGGAACGTCTTTGTAACGTGTTCACAACTCGAATGATACTGCGATATCGGTTCAGTTTATTAGAATATTCTCGTTATTTCTTTAAGTTTTCAACATTCTCATAAGTTTTATCTTCTTGACGTACATTGTTAGACCGTATTCTTTTCCATACTTCTCTATTCTGGTTACCAGCCTCTGAAGATCTTCAATATTTTAGGCTAAGATGACAGTGTCACTTGCATATCTAATGTTATTGATGGGAACTCCATTTAATTTTGTTCCAACTGTTCTTCAAGAGATTCTTCAGGAGAAATAGAGAGAAATGAAGAAGTAAGACAATAATTGAAAATTTACATGATCAGTAAGAAAATGAAAGACTACAAAACAAGATGGAAACAAAATAAATGGCAGAAAGAATGAAAACCGACTAAACAAAAAAGATAATAAATTGAAAAAAGAATGTGTGTGTACTTTGTACGCACGTAAGAAGCTATACTTCTATTATTATGATTTCAACGAAATTAATATATTTAACAGGTTATTTGTATTTTATTTAAATATTAAACTAACTTTCTTTACCTACCACTTTTAAAAAATTTTATCAAAACGATACCAAAAATATAAAAAAAAAGAATATGAATCGTTTGGGATTTGAACCCGGGACCTCTTGATCTCCGGTCACACGCTCTACCACTGAACTATATCCCTTTTGCTTTGACAGGTTACAAGATTTCTCATATATACTGACAAATTTAATAGACCAAGTGGTATACAAAAATACTTTAAATATACTTACTATTATTATAAAATATCTTATTCCCGAGGAAGATAAGTCCAAAGACACAAAAATTATAATAAATAATACATTTATTAAGAACACTAATATATCCTTTTATATGATATAATATGATACAATTGGATATGGTAATTGAGTCAATACTCGCAATCTTTAGTTTGTATTTTTATTAGTTGTTACATAATCGTGGGGCAACCGGTTTCGAGTCTTACAATATATGACTCATCATCAGGCCCAGTACAAAAAAGTCTTCTCAATACAAACTACAAGCTAAAAAACACAAAACGAGAGACATGTACACATATATATATACAAAACATAAAAACAACTTTGTCTTGGTTTTAATCACACACCATGAAGCCAAGCAACTGTGTAGTATTGAACTCAACCTTCCATAGTATGTAAAGATGAGACTTATTGTCATTGGGAGCGACCAATCTGATGAAAATTGCTTGGTATATAATTTTAATATATATACTACCATCATTCCTCAACTAGTTAAGGGATGATGGAGTTCTGACAAGATAGTATGCGATCAAAAGACATAATATAAAGTTATTAGTAATTAGTATGTACTTACATAACAGCCATTGAAACTGTTCCACAGCTAAAGATGTACATGCAGTCACCAGCTCCCATAAGGATAGTTGATCGATCAAACAACCTTTAGTCTCTTATATTGTAAGTTGTGTTCAATGTGGAACTTGGAAAAGAAAAATTCTTATGTTCTTATGAAAAATTCTTATGAAAAATTATGATATAATATGACTTATTTGCCCTGACAGCGCTGATACATACATATCTTGAAAGATTAGCAACGAAATACATACTGTCTGTGTGCGCATGCGCCCGGCATTATAAAATTTCACTCTCGATCGTAAAGAGGTATAACTTCAAAAATTGAAAGGAAAATTGAAAAGTCTTGAAGGCATCTTGAAAAGGTGTAGTTAAGTAATGTATATTTTTGTGCTTGCGTCTTTCACCCAAACTTATTGTTTTGGTAGCTTAACCATAAGTACCTACACAATTTATTGTCTACAGTCTTTAATATTATAATCTATTTATTTAATTTTATAATTATATCTACGATTTAAAAATATTTGTTGAACACATGCAAACCAAAATAAACAAAAAAATATTTGGTAACTGGTAAAAACACGTTTGCAAACAAAAATCTATTTTCGGATAAAAGGAAGAATTATTTTTAGCATTTTTATGTTTGTCGATGAAATTTCAGCTTTTGTTTTATCTTTTTTATTATTTTTTTCGGGAAAAAACTAAAACTGTATATTTCGTTTGTGACGTTTCGTTATAATTGTAGATGGCAGATATACAGGGGAGTAGAGAAAGAAAGCTGAAAAAAATACAGGTTTTTTAAGGTTCTAAAAGGGATATGAGGGATAGCTGATGACAGATCCTTGAAGACGTACAGCTTATTTTGCTTTGCCTTTTTTAAACAAACATCAAAAGTGAAAAAAAAAAAGAATGTATGTGTACTTTGTACGCACGTAAGAAGTTATACTTCTATTATCTCGAGAATGGATGATTTTGGAGATAAATCCCGAAACAGTTATATTTTATTTTTATTTAATTTAATTTTTTTTTGTTTTGTTTTTTGAAGATATTCTTCTTTAGCGGCGAATCGATTGAGGGTAAAATTGTACATGAACCACGCGCCTGCGCACCCTGACAGTATGTAGTTCTGACAGTATGTAGTTCATTGCTAATCTTTCAAGATAGGTATGTATGTATCTGTAACCCAAGCGCGGCTCCTCCTTAGGGTCAATTGGTCAATGACCCCCCTAAAATAATCTCATAAAAATACCAATTTTATTAAAAATATCTTTTATCTAAAACTTCACTCTGAAATATAAAATTCTCTCTCAGCAGTCTGCATTGGCAAAACAAATATAATAGATATAATAACGTCGCGCCTCGCGCTATACACAAGCCCGTGGCTGGGCCGTATTTTAAATTGTCTATATACAGTTCTTATGGCTTATGGACAAATGCATGTAAAATAGAAAAGAGACGGCAGATAGCAATTTCGTGGGCGAGAGTGGGAGTGACCTTTCCGTCGTATACCTCTAGTAGAGTCGACGGCCTCACGTTTAGTTAGTTACCGTCTGCTGACCGCACTTCACGGCAGGTCTATATCGATCGCGGCGTATTTGCGTAATTTATTTTGTTTTGTTGGATTTTTTTGTGATTGTAACAAAAACAAGATGAGTGTTGTTGACGAAATAATTGCCTTAAAATCTGCTGGAACACTAAATTATGAACGGCGGCTTGAGAAAAAAGAAAGTGGTCGACCAAAACCAAACATGAATTTAAAACAAACAACAAAGGATAGGGGTAAGGACATTCAAAGATATTTTAAAGAATCAATGTACAATTTGTGTGATTGGATTTGTGGCTGCAGTGTGAGAAATGCATTTTTTTGCTATCCGTGTTTACTGTTTTCGAATGACGCTGTATGGGCGAAAAATGGAGTAACTGACATTAAGCATTTAAAAGTGAAAATTACAAAACATGCCTCTTCAACTACTCATATAAATTCATCAATGAGTTACGCAAGTTTAGGACGTGTTAACATAAGACAGCAACTTGATAGTGTATATCGTAAATCTGTGCATGACTTTAATGAATTGGTATCTAAAAATAGGTATATTTTAAACAAACTAATCGACTGTGTAAAATTTTGTGGAGTTTTCGAAATTGCATTGCGCGGTCATGACGAAAGTGACAGCTCCAATAATCGTGGAATTTTTCTGGGCCTTATCGATTTTGTTTCTGAACTGGATTTAATGTTTAAAGAACACATTGAAAAAAGTACAGTATTTAAAGGAACATCGAAAACAATTCAGAACGATATTTTAGAATCAATGTTAGCCATTGTGCATACTCATATCATGAAGGAGATTGGCCAGACAAATTTTGTGGCCATTCAAGTAGATGAGACCACAGACAGCTCCAATAAAACGCAGATGATTATCATATTGCGATATGTATTAACTGGTATTGTACATGAAAGATTTTGGAAATTTGTTAACCCCCTAGGTACTACAGCACAACATTTAACTAATGTAATATTGGAAGAACTTCAATTATTAAAAATTAATGAAGCACCTGAAAAATTGATTGCCCAAAGTTACGATGGTGCATCAGTCATGAGCGGTAAACTGGGAGGAGTACAAACAAAAATTAAAGAAATATACCCAAATGCACACTTCATTCACTGCTATGCCCATCAATTTAATCTTATCCTCCAAAAAGCGGCGAGTCAACACAAACCGATAAAAATATTTTTTGCAAATTTACACGGATTTTCGTCCTTTTTCGGCCGATCTCCAAAACGTACGATGGTTCTGGATAGAGTGGTTAAAGTAAGGCTACCTAAAGCTGCGCCTACTCGATGGGCTTTCAATACAAAATGTGTTGAAATTGTATACACTTATAAAGATGATTTAAAATCTTGCTTAGAGGAAATTATTGATGAGGAGCAAGATGGTAACAATATAAATCAAGCAACTGGTTTAAAAAGACATTTGGAAGATGAGCATTTTTTATTTTGGTTAAATTTTTTCCATAAAATAATGCCCCATGTTGATATATTGTTTAAACAATTGCAAATGCGAGACATTGATGTTATATCTGTCAAAAATTGTATCCTGTCTTTTAACAACAATATCCAAATAATTAGAAATACTATTTTGGAATCAGAAGTACCAAGCACATCAACAGCAAAAAAAAGAAAAACTACTGCAGAGGATCCAAAGCGACGAACTGCACTTGAAATTTGTGATATTATTATATCTGAAATAAATCACAGGTTTAGTTTCAATGATCATCTCATGATTTCACAGTTATTCTACATAGAGAAATTTGAAGCATACACTACCAACTTTCCGCAAAATATTTTAAAAATGGTGACGGCTAATTATCCCACAGTGAATATTTCCAAACTAAAATCGGAACTTGAAGTCTTATATTGTCGTGAGGATTTTCGCAATAGTGCTGGTGCAGTAGCCATACTTCAGCTTTTTATTAACATGAATTTGTCTGAAACATTTTCTGAAGCAGTGAAGTTATTAAATATTTTGTGCACACTCCCTATGACAACCGTGGAAAGTGAGAGATGTTTTTCTACTTTAAAAAGAGTAAAAACATTCCTGCGTAATACGATGGGACAACCTAGACTTAGTGCCTTGTCTATGCTGAGCATCGAGAAAACGCTTGTCAAGAGCATTCCAAATTTCAATGAGAAGGTCATAGACTATTTTGCAGAACTAAAGGATAGAAGAATTGACTTAAAATATAAAAATATTTAAAGTAAGTTTCGTTTTAATAAATTTACAATTTATTATACTATAAATATTCCTATCTATATATCAGTCAATAACCTGTTCATACCATTTTTCCTATATTTTTTAAAAGATTTACTCTAAAAAAAGACAAATTTAATTTTCGGAAAACTAGGGTAAATAGTATTGAGTTTTATCTAAGTCTGTATTTTTTATCTAAAATATAAATGCTAAAAGATCTTTTAAATACTTTAAAAAATCAACAGTTTGAAGTTTTCAAACCAAAATGACCCCCCTGAAGATTGACCCACGAGCCGCCGCTGCTGTAACCGTGCAAATAAGTCATTAAAAGAATATATTAGTGGTTTTAGGAAATGTATTATTTATTATAATGCTTGTGTTTTTGGATTTGTGTTTCCCTGTAGTAAAATAATGAAATATGTAGGCATAACATTTTTACAGTTTGTCGCCGTGTTGTGTAATTATATCCGAAACTTACGTGTCAATTCAAATGGCTCCATGGCGTAGTTGGCAGAGCGGGGGACAGACAACGGAAGCACACGGAAGGTCGCGGGTTCTAATCCTGGACGATTCATACTTTTTTTTTATTTTTCGTTATTTTAATAAAAATTTTTTGAAAGTGGTAGATAAGAAAGTTAGTTTAGTTTTTAAATAAAATACAAATAACCTGTTAAGTATATTTACTTCGTTTAAATTACCTATATAATAGAAGAATATCTTCTTACGTGCGTACAAAGTACACACACATTCTTTTTTATTTAATTACGTTTTTCTGCATATATTTCATACTAGTGACGTTATCCATCTCAGGTGATGACGTAATCAATGATTATTTTAAATGAGAATAGGGGTCGTGTGATAGCTCATTTAAAAGGTTATAGTTAATAAAGGTTATCATATAACTCTCTATTCAGTAATATAAACATTAACATAATTATTTATACAGGGTGTCCAAAAAAAATTTTCTTAATTGAATTAATTCACACAAAAAGTACAATGTATGTAATTTATTTAATTCAAATGCATTTTACTGCTGCCAGAAAACAGAAAAAATGTTTATTTAAAAAATAAACATTGTTTTTCGCTCAAATTAAATGTTCAAACTGCCAAGAGGCAGGTGGGTGGCAGTTTTAACTTGAATTTAAGCGAAAAACAATATTTATTTGTCAAGTAAACATTTTTTTATTTGCTCTGACAGCACTTAGATGTATTTTGAATTAAATACATTACATACATACTTCTTTTTTATTAATTAATTTAGTTCAAAACAAATCATTTTGGACACTCTGTATAAATAATTATGGTAATGTTTATATTACTGAATAGAGAATTGAATAACTGCTGCCACAAAACAGAAAAAATGTTTATTTAAAAATTAAAATTGTTTTTCGCTTAAATTAAATGTCCAAACTGACAAGAAGCAGGTGGGTGGCAGTTTTAACTTGAATTTAAGCGAAAAACAAAATTTATTTGTCAAGTAAACATTTTTTTATATTTTCTGACACCAGTAAGATGTATTTTGAATTAAATACATTACATACATTCTTCTTTTTTATTGATTAATTTAGTTCAAAACAAATTATTTTGAACACTCTGTATAAATAATTATGTTAATGTTTATATTACTGAATAGAGAATTGAATAACCTCTCAAATAAACTACGACCCCTATTCCCATTTAAAAAAATCATCAATTAAGTCATCACTCACAGATGGATGACGTGATTAGTATTGTTCAAGCAATCTATATAGTGTTATAGGTAAGATTTGTAGCTTTGGGTTGTTCTTCTTTAAGCTATATTAGGCCGGCAGCTGGTGTTTTCTGGCAATGAAATATGTAGTTAAAAATATTTATTTATACTTAGGTAAATACCGTTAAAGCAGGACATAATATTGTATGTGTTAAAATTAATTTTATCAATTTTCTAATAACATTTAACCTCCCTCTTACCGCATGCTTGCATTAATAACTCATGTAGAATAGCTTTTATAATTAATCTTGTTATTGTTAGAATTACTGATACTAAAAGAACTTTAAGTAGACTTTAAGAGAACTATAAAAACACAGTTAGATCTAAAATTACTTTAGGTATACAGTTCAAAACTTTTAAAATTCAGCACAAAATGCAAGCATGTCCCCGTTCTTTTTTTAGTTATTAAAAATACAAAATCTAAAAATATTTTTTTAACAGAGTCTTTTCATTACTACAATTATGCTTGGAAAATAAATTGCACAACACAACAATTAAAACACTGATACACTTAACTCATTTTCTCCTTCTTCCGTATTTTCTTCGTCACTATCATCGCCCAATTCAATAATAAATTTATTTCCACCATTAATGCGGAAGTGCTCAATCTTCTTATAATATTCTTCCACTTTGATCACTTTGGCGATTCTTTTCTGCCAGTCTACTTTGGTAATATTGGCTACTCCTTTTTTAATTATCTCAATTACCTTTTTGTCAAATTTAGGAAATGTATTTGAACGCCTTATACGTTTGAATTGTTCCCAAATTAACTCAATAGGATTGAAAACACAAAAATAGGGGGAAGTCTTAATATATTGTGTCCATGCTTTTCGGCAATACTCTCTAGAGCGTATAATTTTCTAAATTGCTTCGTGTGTAGAACTTCAATAAGTTGTTTTTTTGTGTAAAAATCTTCGAAATACAAATCATTTTCCATTAAAAAATTTTGCAGGTCAGCTTTCTTTGAAGATGTATTTGGTATTTTGCTGAGCTGTCGGGAATGATAGGAAGCGTTGTCAAGCACTATTACGCTGTTTTTCTCTAAGTTTGGGATCAGCGGGTTTTCAAACCAATCTTCAAAAATGTCAGTTTCCATATTCTTGTGGTAGTCAACGTTACAATCTTCCATTTTCTTTCCACATAATTTTAAAGCATTCGGAACCCATCCCTCACTTCCTCCGCAATGTACAATAATTAGCCGCGAGCCTTTATTTGCAGGCATTTCTGGTATGCACTTGCTTGAACCATCGGTCCATCCTTTCTTTACTGTATCGTGGGTATCATACCAAGTTTAATCTAAATAATAAATTCTCCTATTTTCTTGCCTATATTTAGTAATTTCTTCTAGGTACATATTACGACTGTTGATTATTCTTTGGCTTTCCATAATTATTGCTTGACGTTTATTTATTTTTTTTGAATTTAAAGCCCATTTTTTTATCCAGTTTTGAAGAGTTTTCTCACAGCAGTTCATATTTCGACCGGTTGTTTCCAATTTCTTTCTTATTATTTCTATTGTAGGTATTTCATTGCTTTTGTAGCAGTCGTATATTGTGGTTTTCAATAGTCTTACAAGTGAAGGATTTAAAGGTCTTGAAAATTTGTAGTCACATCGTTTCTTGCGATGATAGGGTTCATTTTTAACTATTTTATATACAGTAGAAAGTGGAATTTCTGTTAAACCAGAGGTGGCTTGTGCCAATAGTGTTTCATCGAAGCCGAATTTCGTACGCAGATTTTTGTATACATTCAAACATACTGGCTGTGTTTCAGTATTTAAATGCATTCGAATCTTCTTTACGGGCACTTTATTTAGTAATTACATTCACACTAGCACTGGCCATTTCTACAATATCAGCGTTATCGTACGCGATATTTACATTATCCTACAGGCGCGCCATCACTATTCACATTAATTAAATTACAATAATCAACACTTTACACTCTCCAAACGAAATACTAAACCAATATTCAAAATAATTACAGCAAACAAAACACTCGAATCACTTAACACACGTACACTCCAGTACTAATACACTGCTAGCTACCGAATTAAAACTACTATCGTTTTGCACGAAACTTGTGAATAGATGGGCGGTCTGGGCGTAAAAACACAGATGCGTTCAAAGGGCCGCTTCTTAAACGTTTGACCTATAATATCTTTATTTGAAGAATATCATATTTCACCGGCTTAAAGCTATTCCACAATATGTTTTACTTGGACAATATTAGTATCTGGAGGAAGACAGATTTTAATCAAAACGAAACCGTAGATTTTCTTATTTTGTTAATGCCATACTCTGCATGGAGTACAAAGATTCGTTTCATATGGGCTCTCTGAACCGCAAAGTGGAATGTTTTCCTGGCGGTGCCTTTTGGTATGTTTATACCTGGGTTAAGCAGAAAGCTTGAATTGAGTCGAAATTCATTTAGTATGATATATATTATGCCAAAAAAATCATAATTTAAAATAAATGTCGACCTGTTTCGGGATTTATCTCTAAAATCGTCCATTCGCAAGAAAATGAATTTATTCCAACCTTAACGTCCTCACTGTATAAAACGTTTCTTATATGATTTAGAGAAACATGATTCGAATAAAAGTTGTACTTTTCCATTTCAACGAAGTTGTCTAATTGGCGAGTTTCTAAATTAATTTAACATACACATAATCAATTGAACTAGATAATTGCACAAAACCCTTACTTTGTAGTAATTTACAAATGTTAATAACTTTATATTGCAAAAAACCCTTACTTTGTAGTAATTTTCAAACGTTAATAACTTTATATTGCATAATGCATTTTTTGCATGTAGATATAATATAATATAATTACCTGAAATTATAGCAATAATTAATGAATTATTTAAGTAAGATAAATCGCAACTAGATCGATCAAATAGTTTGTCAGTTATTCAATTTTTTTTTCAAGAGATTCATTATTTAAATAACTGTACTTGCCCAAAAAGTGACTCTACAGGTATTTTTAGTACATCGCAATCGATTCTTTGAAACTTCAATTTTAGGATATATAATATGTTATACAGGGTGTAACAAAAATACAGGTCATAAATTTAATCACATATTCTGAGACCAAAAATAATTCGATTGAACCTAACTTACCTTAGTACAAATGTGCACATAAAAAAAGTTATAGCCTCTCGAAGTTACAAAATTAAAATCGATTTTTTCGAATGTATCAAAAACTATTGGAGATTTTTTGTTAAAAATGGACACTTGGCATTCTTATGGCAGTACCATCTTAAGAAAAAATTATAGTGAAATTTGGACGCCTCATAAAATTTTATGGGGGTTTTGTTCCTTTAAACCCCCCAAACTTTTGTGTACGTTCCAATTAAATTATTATTGTAGTATCATTAGTTAAACACAATGTTTTTAAAACTTTTTTGCCTCTTAGTACTTTTTCGAAAAGTCAGTATTTATCGAGATATTTCGAATATTTGTCAAATCCACCACATATTTGTATATGGTTAAGTACGATTATGGAGATTTGGTAATACTATGAACATTTATTTACGATTTACATTTTTAGGGATATTTTGAACCATATTAAAAGAGAAGTCACATCTCGATAAAAGGTGCCTTTTCGAAAAAATACAAAGAGGCAAAAAAGTTTTAAAAACACTGTGTTTAACTAATGGTACCGCAGTAATATTTTAATTGGAACGTACACAAACATTTGGGGGGTTTAAAAGAACAAAACCCCCATAAAATTTTTATGTAAACATATTGAAAAATAAGCCTCAACTGATAAAAACTGCCTTATCGAAAAAATACTAAGAGACAAAAAAAGTTTTAATAATATTGAATTTAACTAATGGTGCCACAATAATAATTTAATTGAGACGTACATAAAAGTTTGGGGGGGTTTAAGGGAACAAAATCCCCATAAAATTTTTATGGGGTGTACAAATTTGACTATAATTTTTCTTTAAGATGTTCCTGCCATAAGAATGCCACATGTCCATTTTCAATAAAAATCTCTCAATAGTTTTCGATATATTCGAAAAAATCGATTTTCATTTTGTAACTTCAAAGGGCTGTAACTTTTTTTATGTGCATATTTGTACTAAGGTAAGTTAGGTTCATTCGAACTATTTTTGGTCCCAGAATATGTGATTTAATTTATGACCTGTATTTTTGTTACACCCTGTATATACATACGTAATATATTATTACGTATTTTTTATGGGAAATAAGCCACAATTTTACTATTATATGAGTCAGATTAAATAAATTATTAGGAGAATTTTTTTACTTAGCAACAACATGTTTGTTTTATTTTAATAGTATTTTGTATTTTGACAACGAAACCCGATTTGGGCTTCGAAACGTTAATAAATTCATTTTTTAGTAAAATTGTGGCTTATTTCCCATAAAAAATACGTAATTATAAAAATGCCACAAGGAAATAGCTTCAGAACAACAGTAATATATTATATTATTATACGTAATATATTATAAAAATTTCAACATTTTATTAAAATTTTTATTAAAAAAACCGTTTGAAAAAAGGCTGACTTTTTAGTTTATAATCAGACTAAAGATTAACATAAACAAGACGCAAATAATGACTAATCTGGTGCTAAATCATAAGCCATATACCTCAAAAGGAAAATCTTTGACTAATATGTGTTACCTATACTTGAGTACAGCTTACAGATAATGTAATGTGCAGTCGATTCCAAGACCAGAATGACTATGGAGCATTGGACGACAATCAACCAGATACCAGATACCAATAGATAATAATAAGTTAGTGACGAACCGTCACATGACTAGAATCCTTACAAAATTAACTTTCTATTGAAGTGTCATACCTAATTCTTTCCATGTTTAAATATTTATTATATTAAAACATCAAGTTTTCAATCTAATACCACATAAAACAATATTAAAAATATTACTCCACATCCCACCAGATTGAAAACTATGGGAACCTTCTCTGGTTACACCTCCGAGACTTCTAAAATTTACAAATCTCAGCATCCGTTATGGCTTGCAAATTGTATAAGCCTCGGAGGTGTAACCAGAGAAGATTCCCATTGTTTTCAATCTGGTGGGATGTAGAGTAGTATTTTTAATATTGTTTTATGTGGTATTAGATTGAAAACTTAATCTTTTGCTAGCAGTTGCCGCTAGGGCATCCCTGCCCTAGCTGCCATTTCGTTCGTTGCAATCAACTGAACGCCTTGGTTTGTCCTGGTTGGATCAGAGAGAGCAGCATATGTGCCTCCTGATGAGAGACTAATAAGTTTCGAAACCGGTAGAGGTGCTTGCTGCACTTTCTGATTGAAGTAGAATATGATGCGGCTGTAGTTTCGTGTTGCAATGACATTGAAAATGGTTATTCATTTTTGATTTACATGTTTACTCTGATCGGAGTACGAAAGGAACCATTCTCGTTGGAACTTTAGCGCGCTGAGCAGATGGGACGTGAATTATAAATTATAAAATTCCATCTTCTTTAGTCTCAGCATCCGTTATGGCTTGCAAATTTTAGAAGCCTCGAAGGTGTAACCAGAGAAGGTTCCAATTGTTTTCATTTTGGTGGGATGTGGAGTAATACACTGGGGTGCAAAATTAACCGGACACCTTAAAAATGGGTCATTTTTAATGTCTCGAATTTCCTAAACCTGTTGTCCGATTTAAGTGATTTTTTAATATGTTATAGCCTTATTCGTTAGAAATATCGCTGTAATAATATTATTGCCAAACGGGTAAATTTTCATTGTATACCGGGTGTACCAATGAAACTGTGTGTTTTTCTCAAACTTCGCATCGCCCTATGGAATATTCTAGCATTTATAAAATACTGAAATTAAAACCCAACTATAGATTCATGTTTCCTCAACATTCTGTTTTTTGATTCATTCACTTATGTTGCACCATAAAAAAGTTAGGTACTTTAACAATTACCCATGTTTTTCATGAATACAGGGTGTTTTTAAATAGGTGTGACAAACTTCAAGGGGTAATTCTATATGAAAAAATAATGACAGTTTGCTTTATAAACCTATGTCCGCAAATGCTTCGTTTCTGAGATAGAGGGTGTTGAAATTTTTCTTACAAACTGACGATTTATTTATTGCTTTAGAACCGCTGGAGACATGCAAATGAAATTTGGTGGGTTTTAAGACATAGTTATTGTACATTTTTTGACATGCATGTAAAAATTTAATATTTACCATTGGCGCGCATACGGGTAATATGAGCGGTTATATTACCTGTATGCGCGCCAATGGTGAATATTAAATGCTTAATTTTATGTCAAAAAATGTGCAATAACTACGTCTTAAAACCGACCAAATTTCATTTGCATATCTCAACCAGTTTGAAAGCAATAAATAAATCGTCATTTTGTAATAAAAAATTCAACACCCCCTATCTCGGAAACGAAGTAATTGAGGAAATACCGTTTATAAAGCAAACTCTCATTATTTTTTATGTAGAATTTTCCCTTAAAGTTGGCCATACTTATTTAAAACACCCTGTATTGATGAAAAACATGGCTAGTTGTTAAAGTGCCTAACTTTTTTATGGTCCAATGTAAGCGAATGAATCAAAAAACAACATGTTGAGAAAACATGAGGCTATAGTTGGAATTTAATTTCAGTATTTTAAAAATGCTAGAATGTTCCACAGGGTAATGCGAACTTTGAGAAAAAAATACAGTTTGATTGGTACACCCGGTATATAATGAAAATTTAACTGTTTAGCAACAATACTATTACAGCGGTATTTTTAAAGAATAAGGCTATAATATATTAAAAAAAGCACTTAAATCGGACAACAGGTTTAGGAAATTCCAGACATAAAAAATGACCCATTTTTAAGGTGTCCGGTTAATTTTGCACCCCAGTGTATTTTTAATATTGTTTTATGTGCCATTAGATTTAAAACTTAATCTTTTGCTAGCAGTTGCCGCTAGGGCATACCTGCCATTTCGTTCGTGCAATCCGTAACTGCTCCTCCTGATGAGAGACTAATAAGTTCGAAACCGGTAGAGGTACATCCTGCACTCTCTGATTGAACTAGAATATGATGCGGCTGTAGTTTCGTGTTGCAACGAAATTGAAAATGGTTATTCATTTTTGATTTATTATATTATTGAAGTTGTTGATTAAGAGGAAAGGAACATTTTGACGCCTGTCAAAATTTTCAATGTATTTTAAATGTAATCATTTTATTCGAACCCCGAGAAAACTAATAAGTATTTTTTTAAAATTTAAACGCAGAATTAAAGATTACTTTATTACCGAGGGTCCCTTAGAATGAATAAAAAGTTTCTTTTGAATGAGATATTTGAAATTAAAAATCACACTAAATTTTCTCTTAGTTTTTCATCCCTGTAACTTATTAAAATAAACAATATAAAAGTTTTCATAGACTTTCGGCCCTCGGTAATAACAATCTTTCATTATGCGTTTAAATTTTTCAAAAACACTTATTAGTTTCTCAGGAATCGAAAAAAATGAATCCCATTTAAATAGCATTGAAGCCGAAAGTTCGTACCCATCCCCTTAAGAAGAGAATGGGAATGAACTCAGATATAATACACTACATAGCACAGAAGAGATTAACCTGGTACAGACATGTCAGAAGAGCAGACAAAAAACGTTGGATAAATAGAATTACAAAGTAGAGCTAGATGGAAAGAAGGAAGAGGGACAGACCCCGAAGATCTTTCAGGGATGAAGTGGATGAAGCAATGGAAAGAAGAAATTTTCAGGAAAGAGACAGACAAAACAGAAAGATCTGGAGAGAACGGTTGAGTGAAGGAATACAGTGGAAAAACTATGGAGACTAGGGTAGGAAGATATCCACCATGTGATCGAAATTAGACTGATTTTATATTGTTTTGTTACAAAACTGTCTCTGGAAAATATTCATTCCGTTTCGATTTAGATTATCTAGCAAAAAACGTAAAATATTCCTGTAAAACAAAGTGATTATCAATATTGGATGTTCATATTATTATAAAAAAAACCGATCTCAACCGGATCGAACCTATTGACACAAATATATAATTTTAAATTAGCGTTTTGTATAATTTCTCGTTTTTTTAATGTTATAATAAAATAACTGATAAGGTTACAACCTTGAACTTGATTGAAATTTTAATTTCACGTAATCGAAGATTTAATTAAAAAAAATAAATATTTTATTAATCTCGCTGCTTGTGAAATATGCTTTATATTTTATACAAAGGGACCCAATTAAAGATTTATCACTGAGAAAAACTAATAAAATTTTGATGAGAGTCAGTCGAATAATAATTGTTATTTTTTGGGTGAAAAATTTACTAAATATTGGATTAATAACTGACAGCAGGATCTTAAATTACGCAGCCCGATTGGGACCATTTGGAGATTGCGAAAACAGAACTTAATTTAAGTATTTTTTCTTATTTCTCATTGATAATGAAGCTTTAAGCTGCGATAACCTTTGATTATTGAAACCTTACGTATTATTTGTCCTTTTGTATGAAGTTGAAGTCTGGACAATTACCGATGCAACGGAAAAAATCATCTTTGAAATATGATATATTCGAAGAATGTGAAAAGAAAAGTAAAAAATAGAAAATGAAATACTTAACAGTATGAGGTAAAAAAATTAGCTACTTTGGTTAGGTACATACAAAGAAATGAAAAATATGAGTTGATGCGATTGGTTATACAAGGGAAAGTGGAAAAAGAGAGGGAGACGACGCACGTCCTAGTTGAAAATTCAAAGCAGTGCAGTGATATAACAACAACAGATTTCTTTAGGACCACTGCAAACAGAGTAAAATGGACTATAATGACCACCAATGTCCTTAAAGGGTGAGGCACATGAAGAAGAAGAACCTTTGATTTGTTCGTAGCTTTTTTTGATGGTTTACGTTACGCTGTGTCTATGTACACGCTAACGTGTACGCAAATAAAAAAGTTAGGTACACGCGAATTAAAATTCATCAAGTCTGTGACGTCATTATTTAGCGTGAGCAGTGACTTTATATTTTGGTACACGCTATTTTGATATGTTTAGTGTTTGTTGTTTGTTCGATAGAAAATATTTTTATTAAGGGAAGGGGAAGGGAAGCAAAACTATTCAGATATTTCAAACTTAATTGTAATAAAACAATATGTATATAAAAGTATATATTCAGGTTAGCAAAATAAATATTAGTTAACATGATATATATGTTACAGTTCAAGTTGATTCTCAGTTAGAGTTGACTCCAACTAGTTGGAGTCAACTCCAACTGAAACGAGCAGTAAAAGTTGATTTTAAAAATTTAAATCAACTTTTACTAGTTGGAGTTGACTCTTCCTAGATCGATTCAGTAAATGTTGATTATACGAGAATCTCGAGTGCATTTTTGATGAGTGTGCGTTTCTTTGTTTTGACCGTTTCAACTACTTATTAGTATAGTCTGTAACGTCGCCCCCCTTAGGTAAATTATTCTGATTCGATTTTTTGCACAAACTTACTCAAAGAAATACATCCGTATAACAATCCTTTTAACAAATACACAGGGTGTCACGCGGTACCGCGGTCGAAAAATTGTTTAACCAATTTCAGTAAAGTCAGTCAGTAAAGTGACTCTTTATCGAACGAGTCTGATATTACGAGCAGAGGAACAGACGCGCTCGATAAAGAGTATTGAGGTGGTGCGTACAAACAGGCGCGGATACAGAGGGGGGTCAAGGGGTCCATGGACCCCCCTATTGTATTTAGTCAATAAGTATTGTTTTTATTATTTATTATTTTTTTTCTGTCAACCAGAGTTCAATTCTTTTGATACCGTAGGTAACTAAGATGACTGAATTTTATCCTTAGAGTAAGTGTGAGTCGTATGGCTAAATCTGGACAATAAAATATTTGCGGTATGTCTGACCCCCCTATTATGAATTTCTAGATCCGCGCCTGCGTACAAAATTGTATCGTCAATCATAAAAAATATTAACACTTACTTACAACTTTGAGGATTTTTTTTTAAATTTTAGACGAAATAAAAAATTCGTATGACAGTATTGACAGTAATGACAGATGACTTTTGCATGATGGCCGGTTTTGATGTTTAATCGATAGTTATCAATATTGAATACCTACCTAATTACTAAATCTGTAAAGTTATGATTTATTTTGTATGAATATAATTGCGAAACACTACAGAATTTTACTTTTTGACATAAATTTTATTAATAATAAGATAAATTTTGTACAATATTTTTAATAATTAAAGTAAATCAATTTTAATTTCACTCAAATAAATAATCGATTGCTGCCATTGACCACTTACATTCAATCTCGGTTAATTTGATTAATTATCGCGGCAGGTAAAGTAACATTCTTCTTTCAATACAACAGTGTTAATTTACTGCCGAAAATGAGGGCAAATGAGTGCAATAATGAATGATTTTAGTGAATTTTGGCGATAAACAATGATTTTAAACAAATTCGCAAAAATACATAATTTTTCACTTCGTACAAATTTTTTTTAGATCCGTTGGGCCTTTTTTTTCTCTAAAATTGACTGTTGTCGAGTTATTAGCGACTTAAAATTTGAAAAACGCCAAAATAACCATTTTTAAGGTTTAATAACTCGGTTAAAGATAATTATTGTGAAAGTCGAGCGAGCGGCCGTGGAGTAACGGCATAATCGCTGGCCTCATACGCCAGTGCACGTGGGTTCGAGCCCTGCTAAAGACAAACCATTTTCATTTTTAATTATGACACTAGCCGTCTCACCGTGCCTCGGAGAGCACGTTAAGCAGTCGGTCCCTTTGGGCTAGTGTACATCGACACTAGTTACTTGAAACAGGGTTAAAGATGTAATTGGCGCCGGAACTGTTCGAATGGCAAAAATGCCATATGATATTATATATTATGAAAGTCAGAAACTAAAAAAAATCAAAGATTAAAACTACCTCTATAAGATCCTGAAGAAATTTTTGTCATTATTTCATTAATAAGATATTATTTTTAATTATCAACAATGAGCGCTAACCGTGTATTGAGGCGGCCGTCAATGTGAGTGCGAGTGAGATTCACCATTGGACGGCTGGAATGGTGCATCTCTTTAGCACTCACCATTGACGGCCGCCTAATACGCACTTAGCGCTCATTGTTAATAATTAAAGATAAAGCTTAGTAATAAAATAGTGACAAAAATTTCTGCTGGATCTTGTAGAGGGGGCTATAAACTTTGATTTGGTCACTTTCTGACTTTCATAATAATGGATTTTAACCGAGTTATTAAGCCTTGAAAATGGCTATTTTCGCATTTTTCAAATTTTAAATCGCTTATAACTCGACAACAATCAATTTTAGAGAAAAATCACAAAATACCTTTTTTGCTCAGAATAACCCAAATGATCTAAAAAAAATTGTTCGAAGTGAAAAAATTATTTTTGTGAATTTGTCTAAAAAAATTGTTTAAACAATTTATCGATCAATGTACTGCCTGGCACCCAGTAGATTTGTTATAAGACCTCTTTTCGAGTAAGTTTGTGCAAAAAATTCGAATCGGAGTAATTTACCTAACGGGGGCGACGATATAGCCTAGACTAATTTGAACATATTCAGTAACATTTAATTTCTAGAATCGGCTGTTTGTGTGAATCAGAATCAACTTTTACTAAATGGCATTGGGAAGAGTATACTTTTCCTAGTTGGAGTCTACTTTTACTAGTAAATGTTGAATATAAATCTTCATTTTATATTTATAATCAACTTTTACTGAAACCAGCCGATAGAGTTGACTCCAACTAGTTGGAGTCAACTCCAACTGGATAATCAACTTGAACTGTAACATATACAAAATACTGATAAACTAATTTTTATACATAAGTTAATTATACCAGTTTATATTGGTGTTTATTTTTGTTGTGGTGTTTATTTTTATTTATACAAGGAGTTGAACTTGCTACGATTTTCATAGAAAATTGGTTATAACTTTGTAAATACCTTGTATAACATAATAAACCTTTATATTTTGTGATATGGAAGTTAAGAAGATTTCGAACATAAAATATAGGGTCTTCCATTTAAAAAAAACATAAGTTTGGTCTGCCACTGTTATAAACATAATTTATCGAACGCCCTGCTGTAACATTCTAACTAATTTTAGTAATTTTGTAAAAGCTAAAAGTTTGCTAAAATTTTTGTTACTACTTTTATTGTTAAATATATACACTGAGCTTTATCACACTAATCAATCGCTCCGTATATTTTATCTTATTAATACTTCTGCTACCCTTAATCACGAATTTTTGTGTCTTATCTTTTTTGTACTATTTTAAAATGTTGTTAAACTCATTAAAAGAACTAAATATTTGTCCACACTCCATAGTTAATTTAAAGAAGACACTAAACAAGTAAAAAATAAAGAAACTCTTTACAAATCAATATTAAATGTAAACATAACGCGATTAGACAAATTGTAACCACACTCTGACACTCGCGATACTTACAGATACTTAATATGCTTTTTCTCATGAGGATCTTTCAGTGCGTCACAGTATTTTCGATTTTTTTTCTAACGCATTAAATTGCATGTGACAGAAAAAAGCGCACGTCGGTGATTACATTTCGTCGGTGACATTTATAACATTTATTCTAGTTGTCAATAGATGGCGCTATAATCTAAAAAACATCATTTACTAATTATATAATATATCTACGAATATAATCTGTACAATTTATAAGACTATACAAATCAAAGAAAATACCATTTTATAAATGCAATAAACAAAATTGATTTGATTTTATGCCAAATTGCAAATAAAATGTGACAACTGTCAGATTTAACTAAAATGTCATGTCACTAAAATGTATATTATTACGGACTTACCTTTTTTTTATCATTTGTGACGCACTGAAAAATGCTCATGAAAAGAAGCATACCACAGCATACACGCAGCTCAAATTAGCTTGTACCAAAAAATCCAGTCATAGTACACGCTAAATAATGACGTCACTGACTTGATGACGTTTAAGCGTGTACCTAACTTTTTTATTTGCGTACACGTTAGCGTGTACCTAGACACAGCGTTTACGTTAGTGTATTGCAACTATTGTTGATTTCTCTGTTCTAAATTCCTGTTCATACTGTCCTATATTTTTTCTATGTAATAATTTAGTCGGTTTCGTTTGATTGTGGTCAGTCTTTTTTAGTACCATGCTCCTGTTGGATGCTCCTTCTTTAAAAATTGCTATGATGTGTCCGTTCTTCCATTATTTAGGCAGGTTTTCGCCCTTCCAAATTTTGACTATTAGTTTATACATCCGTTTCAGGAGCTCCTCTACTCAGTTTATGATCACTTCATTGTTAATTTCATCTGGCCCGGGAGTCTTGTTTAGTTTTAGTTGCTTTACGATATCTATCAATTCTAGATATGTAATCTCTTTCTCATAGGCACTTTTGGGTGCGTCACAGTTTTTGGATTTCTTTCTAACGCATTAAGTTAAAAGTGACAGAAAAAAACGTACTTTCACGATTATAGTAATTTCTAACATTTATTCTAGCCGTTGATAGATGGCGCTATAATCGAACAATAAATGATTTACGAATTATACAGTGCGCCCATAAAGTAACGCATAAATTCATTATTTTGTAAACCGGCGACTTTGAGAAAAAATCCCGAAACAGGTCGATTTTTATTTTTAAATTATGCTTGTTTGGCACATATATCATACTGGTGACGTCATCCATCTGGGCGTGATGATTTAATCGATGATTTTTTTAAATGAGAATAGTGGTTATGTGATAGCTCATTTGAAAGGATATTCAATTCTCTCTTTAAAAATATAAATATTAACATAATTATTTATACAAAGTATTCAAAAAAAAAAATTTAATCAAATTATTTGAGACAAAAAGAAGAATTTAATCTGTAATTTATTTAATTTAAAATAAGTTGTCCTGTTGTTATAAAACTGGAAAAATATGTTCATTTGACAAATAAATATTTTTTTTACTTAAATTCAGTATTAAAGCTGCCACCCACATGCCTCATGGCAGTTTGAACATATTCATTTAAGCGAAAATCAATGTTTATTTTTCAAATAAACATTTTTTGCTGGTTATCTGACAATAAGGAAACATATTTTGAATTAAATAAATTACGAATATTCTTCTTTTTGTCTCAAATAATTTAATTAAAAAAATTTTTTTTGAACACCCCGTATAAATAATTATGTTAATGTTTATATTTTTGAATAGAGAATTAAATACCCTTTCAAATGAGCTATCACATGCCCCCTATACTTATTTAAAAAAATCATCGATTACGTCATCACGCCTGTTTCGGGATTTTCCGTCAAAGTCGCCGGCTTATGAATTAATGAATTTATGCGTTACTTTATGGACGCACTGTACAGTGATGAGCGCGCTAATAACTGGCAAAATAGCACAAAAGATGGAAAACGTATTAAGTTGTGAGATAAAAAGAAATGAAACTAGTCGAGCTGGGACATTTAGCGATATTAACCTATATATTTACATTATACTGATTGTGTCCCACCTTTACACGTATCAGAGGAGTATGTCAACTAAAACTGTCACTGTGACAGTGGTAGTTTCCAAACTCGTGCGATACGTCTAAAGGCGGGAAACAAATGTAAATTTTTAGGTTAACATCGCTAAATTTCCCAGCTCGACTAGTTTCATTCCTTTTTATCTCACAACTTAATACGTTTTCTATATTTTGTGCTATTTTGCCAGTTATTAGCGCGCTCATCACTGTATATACGACTATAATCTGTACAATTTCTAAGACTATACAAATCAAAGAAAATACCATTTTATGGTATGGTTTCAGATTTTTCCTCTATTATCGTTTGCGACTTCATGTATGGTTTCTTTGTCCGTTAAATTTCGGTTATAATCTTTCCTTCCCACCGTTTCACAGGATTCTTCTAGGATATTATAAAATGCTATTTTGTCTTCTTGGGTTGCTTCTTCTGTAAGGACGTAGCACTTGAGTATCGATATGTTTGCTTGCTTATTCTCTATTCTGATATAAGATATCCTTCCGTCAACTTTTTTGAATACATTATTTTGTTCTCATTCTTCTATTCACCGAAAATGCTGTTCCATTTTTACCTTGCCTATTTCCTTCAGAATAATAGTACAGAGTAAGGTTATTTTGCTAAATGTTTCCTTGATTTTTCCATCGTATTCCTACAAAGCTAATATTTCTAGTTCAAATATTTTCACTTTTTTTTTAATAAGAATAATAATTATATGCAATAATAATTTGGATTTATTGGTATACCATTTTTTTATTCAAAAAGTAGGTATGTAGCTATTTTTATTGGTAATGTTTAATTAAAAGTATGGACATAGTATTTTTGTGAAGTAGTGTACGCTATGCTATACTAAAACGTAATTAAGTCGTACAAAAATCTTTTAATTTGAGCGAGCGAGATGCGCTAATAAAGGAAAGATTAGCAAAAGAAGCAAATTATGAAGAACTACAAGGTACATCCTTTCAAAGTGACCCACTTCCAGAAGCGCAAATTGCGAGATTCAGGAGATAAAACATTTTTGTTCGCTAAGACAAAAACCAATAATAAAGCGAATTCCTGCGAAATTGGCCGTTGCATAGGTTTTGATTATTGCTCTCCGATAAACAAAAAAAAAACAATTTGAGCCGTTGCTTAAGAGTGGTGCCGCTTGATGCAAGCAATCAAGTATAATGGGATCGTTGGCGGTTTATATTGATGATGGTAAAAAGTGCGCAATGCTGTGGCGTTTGCTGCCGACTTTTACAATTAATTGATCTGATTCTTGATCAATTAAGTGGCTGACTACTTCTTGCACAATAAATCCAATAGTATCATGTCATGATTGCTGAAAGGTACAACTGCAAGGCGCTCAGTGGCGCCAAAAGACGTATTTTTAATAGGCATTTCTTTTGTCATCCATAATCAAAATATGAAAAGTTTCAAAATTATTTGACAGGGAATAATAAGTTTATAGGCCTGGATCACGCGTACCAAAAAAAAAGTTGATTAATGGCAAGCTGAAAATTTGTTAATAGCTTAACGGAGCATAGTCGGAAAAACTTTGATGTACGGGAACACTGGAACAGGGGAAGTTTTAATTGTAGAAAAGGTTAAAAATTTGGAACGGCCAGACCACGAAAACGTCACATGTATTTTGACCGACAGAACTTCCAATTGATTTGTTACCCTTTCATTAAACTCTAATGCAAAAATCAGACTGCTACGTATCACCAACATAATTCCTGTCATTTGACATGTTCCACATGTGTCGACATGTTCCACATGTGTCGGACATTAAAATAACCAGTTGGTGATAAATACCAGTCTGATTCTTGTATGAGAGGGTAACAAATAATTGGAAGTTCTGTCCGACAAAATATATGGGACGTTTTCGTAGTCTGGACGTTCCAAATTTTTAACCTGTTTCACAATTAAAACTTCCCCTGTTCCAGTGTTCCCATACATCAAAGTTTGTCCGACTAGACACCGTTAAGCTATTAACAAATTTTTCAAGTTTTCATGAGTGCTGGAAGAAACAACTAAAGGTCTAAATACACAATGAATAAAAATCATACTGTAACTGAATGGGGTATTATGGAAGAGAAATATCAATAAAAAAATGAGTTATTAAGTAGAAGCTAGAGAAAAATTAAAGATTATTTTATAGCTATTTACTCAAGAGGCTTTGTGGGGCTAGTTCGTATGGTCCATTATAAATTTTTACATTAAATTTCTTAAATCAAATTTACATTGCACCACAAATCACAAAAATAAGTCCTCTTGTTCTCTTTGTTGTTCTTTCTGCTTCTTTCTAGTCAGATAGTCCAATACCTTTTAAACCTTCTACACCACTATCACACCATCTTTTCCTTGGGCGCCCGTATTTCCTGTTTCCTATTTATTGGTCGTCTGCTTAAGATCATTATTTTTATTCTATCCGTTTGCACGTGCCCCAACCATTGCAGTATTTTTGTGTGTATGGAATGGTAAGTTTCTGTACGTATGTTTTATGAGCTTTGGAAAGATTGCCATTTTCTCAATACTTCGTATGGGTAGTATTTGTTTAGTGTTAATTCTAAAATTGTTAGTTAGATAAGCATCCGTAAGATGAAGAAACATTTTAATTCTCCAATAAGAATTTGTTGTTATATTCGGTAAAAATGTTACTTTTTTAATAATTAATGTGAGTCGCCAGTCCTGGTCTATATTAGAAACTTATTAGATAAGAATTCTCTTCTATAGTTTAGAGGTTCTTGTTGATAATAATCGAGGACCGTAAAATTCTCTGACCCTACACAAATATGTGATCCTTTTTGCAAATCAAATTTTATAAAATATCAATATCGAGAGTATCATAGCCCGTTTGATAGCTAAAAATATTTACGGAAAGTGCATCTGAATGTCGGATACTAAGTAAGCTAATACTTCGGAGGTGCCTTTGTATCTGCGATATTCAATTGTGCTCTATTTGTACTTCAGAGATGAAACCTTTATACTACGATTGCCAGAAATTAAAAAAAAATACTTTCAAAAACTTATAAATTAGAGAAATGTAACATAGTTTTTAAATGTGGACCTATAGAAGAATTATGAGAGTTTCCTGGGTAGATAGAGTTACGAACAATTAAATACTGAGAAGAATAGGTAAAGAGAAGGAAGCTGAACTTACAATTAAAGAAATAAAGCTACAGTATCTCGAACATGTGATGCGAGGCGAGAAGCATGGCATCCTATGACTCATAATGCAAGGAAAGATAAATGGCAAACGAAGCGTCGGAAGAAGACGAATTTCATGGCTGAAGAACCTGAGAGAATGGTTTGGATGTAGCTCTAAATAGTTGTTTTGAGCTCAAAACAACTATTTAGATTTACTGCCTCAAAAATTAACATAGCTATGATGATTGCCAACATCCGTAGCGGAGATGGCACCTGAAGAAGAAGAACATAGTTTTTGAAGATGCAGCAGACGCAGATAGATGAAAAACATGGTACAATAAGATTCCACCAAGGAAAAACAACCACCTAGATGTTTTAGAGACGGAAACTAGGATATAATGTACATATTATTGACCACGAATAAAGAATGATACGTATGATAGTAATGTATCTAAAGTATGTAATGTATCTAAAAATGATAATAGTCTTTTTTTGGTTATCATTATAATTACCGTGCTACAGTCCTTAAAAGGCCTCGCTTTCTACACTTGAATATGCTCTGTCTCTTGCTTGGATTTTCGGTTGGCAATACCGATCTTCTCAAGGCCGCGTCCCACCATCAAATAATTTGATCAAACTGGTTTGAGCAAACTGAAAGTGACAGTTAGTGACGTCACATCCTGAGTGTTCATTGTGGATAATAATGAAAAATTTTAATTTTAAATAAAGTACAAACAACTTAGACAACTCAATACAAAAAATTTGATCAAACTAGACTGATAGTGAGAGCACAGATTTTTAGAATTTCAAAAAAACTGCAATTGTGACGTCACTTTGACGTACTTCCGGAGTTTGCTCAAACTGTTTGATCAAATTATTTGATGGTGAGACGCGGCCTTCAGCATTCTTTGTTACTATCTATTACCCAGTCTATCCACCTCAGCTTTGATCTGTCTCGTCTTCTTATTCTCTTCGGTTGTGCTGTTAAAACTTTGTTTATCATATTCTGTTACGGGGTCAGGCTATTCTTTTCCTTTTTTGACAGTCATGTTTATACTATTTTTGAGGGCGTATTAATCGTCAAATGTGAATAAAAGAATTAATTGTTTTTAAGTAATAAACTTAAATTAACTTTTACATTAATTTCGTATTGATATAAGTGGGAATTGAATCAGTTAACTTAAACAAATTAATGCAATATTTTTATAATAATTACGATTACAATTTACGTGTTTTAGTTGTGTGATTACGCATACGAACACTTGTGAACTTTATGTAGATTATACAGAGTTCGTAACTTTATGACGACACCAGTATTTTTCTGAGGATAATAAAATTTAATGCAAATGGACCACTGTAAGATAAACAATAAAAATTGAAGACTACCCTAGACATTGAAAAAATTGAAATTTTTATTATTTCCAAAACACACTTTACAAATGAAACCTATATTAGTTTTAAAGGATATACCATACGTAACATCCTGATAACTCAACCAGAGGTGGTGGTGCTATCATAATAAAAGAAATTATCACACCTCGTCAAGAAATAAGGCTCCAAAACAGAAATGTTTCAAGCTACTTCAGTAACCGTTAAAACCAAATCTTTTGAGCTTATCTTTATTGCTGCATAGTATATAGTCTTCCTAAAACATGAACTTAAAAAAGATCATTATCTAGAATTTTTGCGTAGACATAATTAACGATTTATAATTGTTTGTGATTTTAATGACAAGAGGGTCTGCTTAGAGGTTCTAGGTTAATCACAACCGAGGAAAAGCAACTCCTGCAGATGAAACGATATATTGGCCCATTGATCCCAAAAAGTTTTGAGCAAAACAAAAATTCCTATCGACCAAGTCCAAGGAATGACAAATGTATTGTAGAGGTCACTAGAAGAAAAAAAATTTTGCTCCGCTGTCTTCCTCGACGTGGCGCAATCTTTTGAAAAAATATGACACGGAGGACTTAAATATAAATTAAGCAGGATTTTTCCAAGTATATACATGGAATTATTGGGGTCATACATTCCAGATAGTGTTTTTATACATATACAAAAACATCACAAATGTTCTCCTTATACCTCCAAACAACTTTGAAATGTTATTAAGGAGTCTCTAGACAATGGCCAAATTAATAGGTGCGCTGATAATACCCACTAAAAAAAATATACAATTGATAAATAATTTGATAATAATTTGATAAGACTCCTTAACAAAGGCATGCAAGGTATCTACACTTAAAAATGTCCAAATTTTAAAAGAGGACATTTTTAAAGGATTCCTAAATATATTGGAACTGTTGAAATAAATTTGTTTATCTTCAACGATATTTAAGCGGAGATAAATTACCTATCTAAAAATAAGTAGACGTGTTGCATTATGAGATAAAATACACAGAGAAAAAGCATTCCTACCATATACTTAATAAATTAGGCCATAAATTATATGGCCAATAGAAGGAAATCATAATGAAATCATGTCATAAACATTATCTGGAGATCAAGACTTCTCCTTCTTTTTCCTTTATATAAATTATTTTGGTTGTTCATTGACGGGTTGTTGTCTCTATGAATATTGTCACTCCATTTTTCACGAGGTCGGCCGATACTTCTTCTAATACCACTTTTGGTGGTTTGTCCATTATTGGTTTTATATTCGTTATTTTTGTTTATGGTAATTCCTGACGTTTGTGGTTCCAACGTCATTTGTTATAATCTCTGTATATAATTTCTCTAGATAGTCACTCCATGAATCCTTTTCGATGTGTTTCAGGATTATTAATACATCCACGACGGAAAAAAATTTCCTGTAGTTGGCTGCATACCATTTATTACAAAAAACCATAAAATCCTTTATAAAAGGGATATTTGTTAAAATCTCTATACAGGGCTACATCACAGAATAGAACCAGTTTTCAATCGGTTGACCGATCATCATCAGTGTTTGCGTGAATCTAACATGCTAACCATCAAAGTAAAAAATATTTGCGTAAAAACCCTTTACAATTAATCCGCCATAGGAACATAGAAATAAAGTGTGAAACTAAAGCATACTAGAGCATGAAACATTGGATATTTTTAACATCCATGTTTAATTTCACACTTTATTTCTATGTGGCTGTAGCGGATTAATTGTAAAGGGTTTTTACCCAAACATTTTTTACTTTGGTGGTTAGCATGTTAGATTCACTCAAATACTGATGATGATCGGTCAACCGATTGAAAACTAGTTCTGTTCTGTGATGTAGCCCTGTATAGGGATTTTAACAAATATACCTTTTATAAAAGATTTTATGGTTTTTTGATTATTAATTCCTTCACCTCCGTTCTTTGACCTCTTATAAAACGCCATATTTCTTTTTGTAAACCATCAAAATCGGGTTCCAGTTCTTTTGAGAACCGTTTCCAATATCCGTTCTTTTTACAAGTTCATGCGTTTCATTTCGTAATCTCTTGTAAAATCTTCGCACTCTTTATTTTTGTTTGATATGTGCGTTAGGTAAGCTTTTTCTTTTCCTTGCATTTTTCATTCACCTCTGTACAGAACCACTGCATTTTTCACTTTCGGAGAGAGTTGCTTTCATTTACCTTTCTTTCGTTCATAGCTTTTGTAGATGAATCTAAGATGTTCGCTTTAATTTGAATTGACACCGCTTTGGATGATATATGTGTTTCTATATTTTTATGCTATTCTTTTTTGGTATAAATACCGTATTGTTTGAAGTGGTTAACGAGTTCAATTATCTAGGATCCTACATCAGTAATACAGGATCTTGTGAAACAGAAATACGTAGGAGAATAGACATGGCCAAAAACGCTATGAGTTGATTATCGAAAAGCTGGAAAGATCGCTCCTTGTCGAAGAACACCAAAATAAGATTAGTACGTGCCTTAATTTTTCCCATATTTAATTACGGATCCGAAACATGGACAATGAAATCGGACGACAGAAAAAGGATTGACGCCTTTGAAATGTGGTGCTGGAGAAGAATGCTTCGGATCTCAGGGACGGAACACAGAAGAAATCACTCAATCCTCCAAGAGCTTAATATTCAGACTCGACTTTCCTCTATTTGCCTCTCCACCGTCTTAAAATTTTTCGGCCATATTGCAAGAGGAAGTGATGATAATCTTGAGAGACTTAAAATTTCGGGAAACGTTGAAGGGCGCAGAAGTAGAGGTCGCTCACTTACTCGATGGACGGATCAAGTACAGAAAGCGCCAGTGGAAAAACATTCTCTGAATCCATGAGGGAAGCTCAGGACAGAAGCCGATGGAAAGAGATAGTTGCTCGTATTATAGGGAATCACGACACTCAGCAATGAGGAAACGACTGAGGAGGAGGAGAGGACCGTATTGTGCTGTCCTGCAAATTGTTCGCTTTTATCTTTGTGATATATTCTGCAGTTTTATATTTATGATATAGTATGCGTGTTTTTATTCAGATTTCGTACAATTTTTCGAATTTTTATTCTGCCGATGTCAGTCCATGCATATTCAAAATTTGTAAAGTGAGTAGCGCTCTATCAAAAGGAATATAGTAGGTCATATATATTTGTCCTTGTGTGTCCAGTGTGTTTTGTTCAAGACTAATCACCACAAAAATAAAATAATTGCATAAGGTTACTAGTCGGCTCGGGTGACAAATTTGACAATTGGAAAACCAACTTATTGGCCAATTGACCTTAACAAAATATCAGATTTCTTAGATTTTTTTATGTTAAGGAAAGTAACCAAAACTAAATCCACAAGGAAAAGAAAAAGTTTTCCTGTAGTTGGCTGTATACCATCAATCACAAAATTGGAAAGAAATCCTTTGTAAAAGGTATAAAAAATTTTTATTAAAAATCCCTTAAAAGGGCTACATCATAACAAAACGTTTTCGATTTTTATAAAAAATCATCATCAGTGTTCGATCTAAAAATAAGTATAACCAATTTAATGAATATAAAGTTAGTATTTAAATTTTGACAAAGGTTAGAGCAAGTTGGTTATACTTACAAACTGGATGCTAGCTGAGCCACAAAAGAAAATATCTGGGTAAAAACCCTTTACATAAAATATAGATGCCTTAAAAGTGCATACTTCAATAAAAAGGCCTGTGATGGTCACATGGCAAACAGGATAATAAGGTAAAGTATACAGGTTTCCCAACACGTGGGATCCAAATTGAGTTGATCACATTTCAATGACTTAATGGCAACTGAATGCGAAATGAGTGATGTTTCTGAAAGGTGTCAAAAGACAGATGGACAACGTGACGTGGAATTTACCCTGTATTACGACAGCCAACTAATTGTTAGTAAAATATTTCTTCTTCTTCTTCTTAAGGTGCCTATCCGTTCCGGATGTTGGCGACCAGCATGGCTATCCTAACTTTGCTTGCTGCTATTCTGAATAGTCCGGTTGTCGATGTATTAAACCACTTTCTCAGGTTTTGAAGCAAAGATATTCTTCTTCTCCCTGGTCCTCTCTTTCCAAATACCTTGCCTTGAAGAATGAGTTGCAACAAGCCATATCTCTGTTCATTCCTCATAACATGGCCAAGATATTCTAGTTTGCGCTCTTTGATTATGTTAATAATCTCGCATTCCTTGCCTATTCTACGTAGAACCTCAATATTAGTCACACGATCCACCCACGAAATTCTCAAAATGCGCCTGTAAAATATTTAATGAAAATTAACATAGTAATAACAAACATCAACAAAGTTGTGGCTATAATTACATTTAAGTAAGTACCTTGAATATGTAAGATGAACGTGGAGTATGAAATGATTTTTATAATATAAATAGAGAATTAGCCAGAATCTAAAACTACGTAGACTAGAGAAAATTTTTGAAATTTAGATTCTAGAACATAATTCTTAAGATAAGGTAGCCGTTTATCTAGTGTAATAGTAGTGTCCAACAGCAAAAACTAGCAGAAAAGAAGTAGAAAGAACTGTAGAGGCGTACTATAGGGTTACCTCTGGATCCCCATTCAAGAGAGCAAGAGATAAATGCAACCATCCAAGAAAGACTCCAGTACAAAACACTAAGTGAGGTGAGGAGGACCAGGTCACAAAAATCTCCTAAAAAGAGGGCTAATAATAGGGTGCAACAATTGTTCCGAGAAAAACATAGACCGTTTGAATATGGCCTTAGGATCTAATCAGATGGTTGGTCCAAACAAGCAAAAAGAATCTACAAAATCAAACGTTTAGTAACCCAGCGACAGAAGATCCAGGAACAAAAAGAGTAATCGGGAACAAATAAGTACTGTAATGAAATATAAGGAGTTTAGAAAAACAGCAACAATCGTTTTATGTATTTTATTTTTTGTTTTTATTTTTATTTTTACCTTATTTTTTTTTTTATTTTTACCTTATCTTTTTTAATTCAGATATTGATTTTAGCGTCATTTGTGAAGATTTTCTACGGTCTTTTCTTGTACAAATAAACTGATCACAAATATACAAATAGATTTGATCATTCTTTGTCTGTAACTGTAAACTGTAATTCTTTGTCTTCTTCAATCATCTCAGAATTCCAATTGTATATGTCAATTCAGCGATGTACTCGAGTATCTTTTCATTCATTTTTCATCATTTTTGTGCCACAGATTAGTTGAGTACATATTTTCCGATGCCTTATGATATGATTCTGCCGGTCATAATAGAATTTATTTTGCTTTCGACCTCTTTTGTATTGAAGTAGGTATTTCATTTCGCTGTCTACCGAAATAAAAGCACTGTCTGTCTATACATTTGCATCATAATAATACATAATATTACCTTTGAGTAATTAATGCAACCGGAGCGATATTAGATACGCTACTGGCAGCCAAAGCCAATTAATTTGAGACAAAAACCACCTGGCAAAGTGGCTCTCTCATTCTCATTGAATTTTCAAAGAACCGGGCCAAGTCGGGTGGACCGTTTTCATTACAATTAACGACTATAAAAATTAGTTCAACAACTTTTTAGAGACCGACAAAACGAAGGAGAAATATAACAGTTATAATGTAGAGGTGGAACCCTATCCGTTTATGGAATTGTCTGCTACATTTGACATCATCGGTGAATTTGGATTTCAAATATCGACTCGAATATACAAGATCAAGAAAATTATAATATTATACTAGTTATTTCGCCCGTACAAGCAATTGCCTTCTACAATCACTGCACTCCATTTTATGTGACATCCTCCTATTTTATCGTATCTTCTTCCAATTTTTTTGACACCCTCCACTTTTTTCTGATTCCCTCAATTTTTTCTGGCACCCTCTAATTTTAACTGATACCCTCCATTTTTTTACTGATTCTTATTTTTGAAGTTATACTTCTTTACGATCGAGAGTGAAATTTTATAATTTCCTGGCGCATGCGCAGACAGACAGTATGTAGTTCGTTGCTAATCTTTCAAATTATGTATGTATCAGCGCAAATAAGTCATTAAAAGAATATATTAGTGTTTTTAGTAAATGTATTATTTATTATAATGTTTGTGCCTTTGGATTTGTCTTCCTCGGGAATAAAATATTTTATGGTAATAGTAAGTATATTTACTTTAAATTTTAAAGTATTTTTATACTTCACTGGGTCTATTAAATTTGTCAGTATGTATGAGATATCTTGTAACCTGTCAAAGCAAAAGGAGTATAGCTCTGTGGAAGAGCGTTCGTCCGGAGATCGAGAGATCACCGGTTCAAATCCGTGTGTTATCTAACTTTTTTTTTATTTTTGGTAGATATTGTTTTAATAAAAATTTTTGGAAAGTAGTAAGTAAAAATTAGTTTAATCTTTAAATAAAATAGAACTAACCTGTTAAATATGTTGTTTATTTCGTTGAAATCATATAATAGAAGTATAACTTCATACGTGCGTACAGAGTACATACACATTCTTTTTTTTTATATATAATTTTTTATTTTATAACTCGAGGAGGACTGGATTGATTTGGTTTCTTTTGATTTTGGAATATTTGTAGAAGTCTAAGGAAGAAGATCTGCTTCTTCTACAATATCCCATCAGATATCAAATTTTATTAGTTGGATAGGAAGTGTGTAAAAAATATGCTCCTTGCTCAAGAATATCTCTATTTTTGACAATATCGAAAATTAATAGACGAATAATATGTTTATAATAATTAAAAATAATTTTAAAAAAGTTTACTTACAATAAAAAAAATTGTCTTCTTAGTCTAGCAACTAGCAGCTCTAGGATCAATATTTCTTCTTCTTCTTGCAGTACCATCTCCTATCGGAGGTTGGCTACCATCACAGCAATCTTAACTTTGTTGGCTGCAGCTTTGAACAACTGTATTCAGCTGCACCCATACCACTCCCTTAAATTTCGCAACCAGGAAATCCTCCTACGTCCCACATTTCTCTTTCCCGAGATTTTTCCTTGGATTATGAGTCTTAGCAGAGAGTACTTTTCTCCTCCCATTATGTGGCCTAGATACTCCATTTTTTTCGTTTGTATGGTTTTTATGACTTTGCATTCCTTCCCCATCTTCAGCAAAACTCATATCAATATTTAAAAACACTCAATGGCAAGATATCGGCATCAATATATATGTAGATGGAGAGATTTGAAATCATATGAGGTTTGTAAATGACATTGTATCAGACAATCTACAAGGCAAGCTAAGCTATACTTTAAGAAATTCAATTCCCATGTGTCAGATGCGAAAGGTTTATAAGCAATGTATTTTGGTTGACGCAAAAATCCGCAAATAAACTTAGCGTTACACAACACGTGATGGAATATTCAATGATAGGAGTTTTCGAGACAGCAAGACAACAAGACATCATCTACAGAATCACCACGCTTAAGTACAGCACTTAGCTAGAACACAAGATGGACGGTGGCCAAAACGAATCAGTGTAAAGAATATTAAAAGATGCTGAGGAACGCGATTATGTTTAGCAGTAGACGCGATTGGCTACAAACCGGAAGCAAGAAGAAGTATAGGTCACCTATATTGTAAAAAATATAGCGTTTGAAAAATTGATTTTCCCTTCTTCTTCAGATGCACATCCACTATGGATGTTAGCGATCATATTTTCCATTAACTCTCCCTTTCTTGCAATGTGTATCAGATATTGTATGTCGTTAATCCCTGTCAATTGTCTTATGTTTCGGAGCCAGGACATTTTCTTGCGTCCTATTTATTCTCTCTTACTTTCAATTTTACCCTCAACTTCTAAGTTGAAGGAACTGGTATTTTTTGTTTCGCATGATGTGACCCAGATATGCCTTTTTTCCTTTTCTTGATGGTTTCGAAGAGTTGGCGTTTTTGGTTGATTCTTTTAAGGACATCTACATTTGTGAGTTTCGCCGTCCATGGTATCTTTAGGTTACAGCGATAAAGTCACATTTCGATGGTTTCTAATCTGTTTATATCCCTCGTTTTGAGTCCAGCCCTTTACGCCATATAGCTATACCGACCATACGTAGCACTTAGTAAACCTTAATCTCAGTTGAGGATCGAACTCTGAACAGGTCAGTACCTTCCTGAATTTTACGAAAGCTTGTCGAGCTTGCTTAATGCGACATTTTACTTCCCTGTCCAGACTTCAAAAAGCCACGTTCCCAGGTATTTAAATTTGCACACTCTTTCAATGGACTTGGTATTCAGTGTTATGGTGGAGTTTTCAAGTGCATCCAAGTTTCTGGAGATGATCATGAATTTGGTCTTTTTGGTATTAATCTCGAATCCCATTCGATTACTGAATTTTCCGATTATAGTGACAAGTTGTTGAATATCGACTATGTTGTCACAAATTAAGACACCATCATCAGCATATTGTATGTTGTTGATCAATACTCCATTCGTTTTGGTTCCCATCTCTACATCTTCCAAAGACTCTTGAAATATGTCTTCCAAATAAATGTTAAATAAAAGAGGGGAAAGCACACATCCCTATCGAACACCCCTTCTTATATGTATGGGTTTGGATATAGAATTGTCTATTTTTCGTTCGATGCCAATACAAGTTTTCAATGCGTTTGAGCAATTTATTTTCATGCAATCTAAAATATAAAATATGCTGATTTCAATTCATTTTATTAAATCAATTTGTACACAAAGAAAGCAACATATAAGATAACACCGAAAACTATCTAGTATACTGCCCTGTTAAAAGATATTTGGTAATATCTTTTCCATTAAGCTCATTTCTAACCCATTGGCCTCTTATATTTCCTCTTAAAGAGCAAAGGACCCTTATCATTCGCTCCAGCGACCAGAAGACAGATGTTTATTGGGTTACTGAAAAGTAGCAATGAGTTTCGCAAGACTATTACAGATTCACAGGATAACCACCTCGATAAAATAAAAAGAGATACAACGTATGTTACTATTTTTTTAATAAGGCAAACAAAGTATCAAAGTATGAAATCTTAGATATATGAAGCCAGTAATTAAAATAATTAAAGTTTTATACAATATACAAGGCGTGTGTGTTAAAAATTGGTTGTTTAATGGGAATTTTTTACTTAAGAACAACTTTTAAACAATCAAAATGTAGAACGGATAAAATATGCCAAAGGAACAAAAAAATCCAAAAAGAAAATAATTAAAAATAGCATATTTAAAGTGTGTATCTGATTACCACAGTTTTAACTGTATTCCTTCACTGAACCATTCTCTCCAGTTCTTTCTATTTTGCCAGTCTTCTTCCTGTGGATTTCTTCTTTCCATTGCATCGTCCACTTCATCCCTGAAAGATCTTGGGGGTCTGCCTCTCTTACTTCTTCCTATGTGGCTCCATTCTGTTTATCTGTTTATCCAATGTTTTTTGTCTGCTCTTTTGACATGTACGTACTACGTTAATCTCTTTTGTTCTATGTATTCTACTATGTCTGAGTTATTTTCTTAATCTCTATATTATTATTGTTATATTAATTTAATCAAAAATCTATACTACAATCGAACAGCAGTCGTACCGTACGGGTGAAAGATAGTGAGACAAAACCAAGTGGAAATTCAAAGAATAGTCAGAGAGGGATATGTGCTGTCGCCACAATGATTTAATGTGTATTCCCAACTAATATTTCAGGAGGCACTATGGGAAAGAACTAAAGTTATAAGGATTGGAGGGAGCATCATTAATAACATAATATTTGCAGACGATACCGCAATCATGGCAGAGAATATAGACGAATTACAAATTCTAATAGAAATCATTAATAGAGAAAGCAAAAAGATGGGTTTAACAATGAATATAAATAAAACCAAATACATGGTGATCTCAAAAATCCCTGTTAACAACATGCATCTGACATTGGAGGATAAATCGCTAGAGGGGGTCGACAAGTATAAATACCTCGAAGCAATTATAAACTCATAATTAGATCGAGATGAAGAGATAGAGATCAGAATAGAAATAGCTCGAAAAGGATTTATAAAATACAAGTCAATGTTTACAAATAAAAAATTGAGTTTGGCCATTAGATTAAGGTTCTTCGAATGTTATATTTGGCCGCAACAACTATATGGGGTAGAAGCTTGGACTCTAAAAAGCCCAATCCGAAAAAAATTGGAGGCATTCGAAATGTGGCTATATAGGTGTGTTCTGAAAATTCCTTGGACTGCAAAAGTCTCAAACGAACTGTTTCAGGGTTTTTTTTCAGGAATATTTTGAACAGGATAGGAGATGTGACGCATGCCCTGTTGCTCATACATATTTGTATAATATACTCTACTTAATATACAATGTTTTCGTTATATAACACCCTTGTTCTTACTTATAAACTAGATGGCCGCACTGAAAACTGTTTAGACAGACTCACGTTAAACGCGGTTAAAGTAGTAGCAAAGCAAAACAAAACATGCTTGTCTAATGTCTAATCTTTTGGCAGTCGACTTTCAATAAAACTATAACTGCGAAGGCCATTTATTTCTCAGACCATTGAACGAACGAACTTAGCGAAACTTATTTAGAGATGGACAAAATCTCATTGTTCGATAATAATAGAAAGTATTACGTTAGAACTCTAGAGAATGTCGGAGCCGCTAAAGCGTGATGTCTATGTCAGACCTTTTACTGAGATAAATAATATACATTGTTTCAATATTCCACTTTGAGTGGTAAAAAATTAACAAATCGTTAATTTGTTTGATAGTAAAATGAAAATCGATCTATCTACAGTATGTCCCTGTAAGTTGTATCCGTATGAAAAACTTTTTTATTATTAATTTTACGAAAAAAAGTTATTCTTCATAAAAAGCTCTGCATGGTCCAAAACCTAAAATTTAACCATTAAATATAAAATTTTTTAAATATTATACGAGGTATGTCAAAAAATTTGAATTTCACTCAAGGGTAAAGTAGCTTTATTTTTCACAATATTGAAAATTGCTATTATGAAAAGCTGTTTTGAATTAAAAACTATATTCTAGTATGCAATTACTTCCTTCTAATTTAATATTTTTTTAAAAAGTTATGGATAAGTAACATTATTTTCAGTTATTTCAGTTCAGATAACTCTTTTATTATTAATTTTACGAAAAAAGTGATTATTCATAAAAAGTTCTGTATAGTCTGAAACCTAAAATACAACCATCTTATGTCAAATTTTATCAATTTTAAAAATAAAAATGTATACCATTTTTATTCATTCAGTTGCGGTGCGAAACCAAAACTGTCTCAATTTTTACTCAGATCAGAGAGTGCAGCCAGCACTCTTATCGACGATTTCACCTCTTGTTAGAGGTTCATCAGAGACTGCATAGGCTGCTTTTCTCTGGCCCAGGTGAAAATTTTTGACATATCCATCTCCCATTATTTTTTAAAAATATTTAATTTACAAATATTTTTATTAGGTTGAAAAACTTAGTCTTTTATTTAGCAGATGCCGCTAGGCACCTACTACCATCTAATCAGTTGCGGTGGGAGATGGATATGTCGAAGATTTTTACCTGGGCCAGAGAAAAGCACCCTATGCAGTCCCTGATGAACCTCTAACAAGAGGTGAAATCGTCGATAAGAGTGCTGGCTGCACTCTCTGATCTGAGTAAAAATTGAGACAGTTTTGGTTTCGCACCGCAACTGAATGAATAAAAATGGTATACATTTTTATTTTTATATTAGTATTACTCCTATAGAGTAACTAGGTCCATTTTCCGTTAGAACTTTACCACGCTGCAGACGGGGGTTGTGAATTGCATAGTGTAGAATTCCTTCCCTTTAGTCTTCACTGCAGCATCCATTTGGCTTGCATATTGTAGAAGCCTTGGAGGTTGTCACCAGGAAATGGGCCAATAAAGTTTTTCAATTAAAAATCTTTTAAAAATATTTAATTTACAAATATTTTTATTAGGTTGAAAAACTTAGTCTTTTATCAATTTTATACGAGGTATGTCAAAAAATATGAATTTCGCTCAAGAGTAAAATACGTTTATTTTTCACAATATCGAAAATTGTTATTATAAAAAGTTATTTAGAATTAAAAACTATGTTTCAGTATGTAATTACATCCTTTTAATTGAAATATTCTGAACTATAAAGGTACTTTACTTTTGATCTAAATTTATCTTTATTGACATACCCCGTATAAAATTGATAAAATTTGATATAAGCTGGTTGTATTTTAGGTTTTAGACCATCCATAACTTTTTATTAAGACTCACTTTTTTTCGTAAAATTAATAATAAAAGAGTAATCAGAATTGAAATAAGTGAAAATAATGTTAGTTATCAAACATTTTTCAAATTTTTTTTTCAATTAGAAGGATGTAATTGCCTATTAGAATATAGTTCTTAATTTGAAAACAACTTTTCATAATAGCAATTTTCAATATTGTGAAAAATAAAGCTACTTTACTCTTGAATGAAATTCAAACTTTTTGACATACCTCGTATAACATTCAAAGATTTGATATTTGATTGTTGAATCTTGGACCATGCAGAACTTTTTATAAAGAATAACTTTTTTCGTAAAATTAATAATAAAAAGTTTTCCGTCTGGATACAACTTACAGGGACATACTGTATATAAAAATATCTTCAATTTTTTTTTTAATTATTTGAAAGATGGTTTCTCTTTGCTTTGTACTACTACTACTACTACATGTCGGTTTATAACGACCTCTGTCGTTTTTCGATTTCAAATCGCCACTTCGTCCCATAGGCGTAACCAGGATGATCCTAAGGGGGGGGTTACAACTACCTGAAAGGGGGGGGTTACAACTACTGGAAGGTCTCTGAGGGCTATGGTGTTAAGCGTATAGAGCTCAAAGTACATCCCAATGGGGGGGTACAACCCCCAAAACCCCCCTGGTTACGCCTATGCTTCGTCCGGTTGTTACATAGGTCCTCTTCTTTGTTTCTCCCCTTCAGATCTCTGTTTTTTCCTTTGCTCCAACTTTTTCTCGGTCTACTTCGTTTTCATTTTCCTTTTGGTTGCCATTTTAGGCATTTCCTTTGGTATTCGTTGTTCATTCACTCTTTGTATTTATGTCCGCATCAAATAAGTTGTTTTGCTGATAAGTCATCTGTAGTTGTTTGTTTGATTCCCATTATTTCTCTACTGCGTTTGTTTCTCTTTCCCTTCTAGATCTTCGTGATGCTCTTCTCCAAAAATACATTTCCATTGCTTTCAGCTTGCCAGTTCGTTCTTTCAGTGGTCATACCTCGCAGTTGTATAGAGTGAGAGTCTCATATGTTCTCTTTTTGTTTTCTTTTTTGATGGATTGGTCCCATAAAATAGAGTTTAATATTGTGATTGTTGTTCCACCTGTCGTATTTCTTTCTCTTATATCTTTGACTAATGGCCCGGACGGCTTTTATTAATTCTATACTAAATTTAAAATCAAGATCCAGTAGAAATAAACAAACCAAGACACGTTAAATGCTACTAGGAGCACTTTCGAATCATAATTTACAATGTATTAACTTTGAAAATCATAATTTGGGATTTACAATGTATACAGGGTGTCCAGAAACTCTACCGACAAACGAAGACAGGAGATTCATCAGATAATTTTATGACAATTTAACCCAATTCACCTAGTCCGACAATGCTTCCTAAGGGAGCTAGAGCTCTTTGAAGATGGCGCCATGTAATTAGTTTTTCTTAAATACCTCCAGAACGCTTCTATTTAGAAAAACGAAAAGTGGTATACATATTTACTTTCCTGAAATGAATCGATTCCATCCATTGCGAATTTCTAGTACCGGTCATAGGCGTACGTTTTGGGTAGGGCAACGGTTATTTTATCGCATAACTTTTTTGTCTTCAACTTTTAAGCATTTTTGATACTGGATTATTAAATTGTGAGGTATTCTAGTACTAGAAGGTACTCTTACTTTAAGTCGATAGGATACGCCGTTTTCTAGAAAAACCGATTTGAAAGTTTTTAGTTTTGGGAATTTGAAAAAAAAAAGTTAAAAAAAATTAAAAAAAAACGATGTATTTTACCAACTTAAAGCAAGAGTAACTTTTAGTACTCGAATATCTCATAATTGAATAATCTAGTGTCAAAAATACTTAAAAATTAAAGACAATAAAGGTATGCTATAAAATAACTGTTGACCTACCCAAAACGGACGCCTATGACCGGTACTAGAAATTCGCCATTAATGAAATCGAGTAATCTCTGGAATATAAATAAATGTACCAGTTTTCATCTTTCTAAATAGTTTTTTTTTGTATCTTTTTTTTTAATTCAAGGAACGAAAAATTTTAAAATCGATTTTTCTAGCAAACGGTGTATCCTATCGACTTAAACTAAGGGTACCTTTTAGTACTAGAATAACTCACAATTAAATAATTCAGAGTCAAAAATGCTTAAAAATTAAAGACAAAAAAGTTAGGCGATAAAATAACCGTTGCCCTACCCAAAACGCACGCCTATGAGTTGTACTAGAAATTCGCAATGGATGGAATCGATTCATTTCTGGAAGGTAAATATGTATACCAATTTTCGTTTCTCTAAATAGAAGCGTTCTGGAGGTATTTAAGAAAAACTAATTACATGACGCCATCTTCAAAGAGCTCTAGCTCCCTTAGGAAGCATTTTCGGACTAGGTGAATTGGGTTAAATTATCTTAAAATTATCTGAGGAATCTCCTGTCTTCGTTTGTCGGTAGAGTTTCTGGACACCCTGTATAGGGTGAGGCAGATAACTGGCCTATTAGAAATATATCGAGAACTAAAGGCAACAGAATTATGAAAATTGGAGTGAAGGGGTTTTGAAGAGTGATCTATTTAATGAAAATATTTTCACCTATTTGCTACTTCCGGTCATACCGGAGGTTGCTTATAAATTCGTTTTTTTTTAATGGGACACCCTGTATATTTTTACATTTTTGGGTTCTCCTCGATGCCTTATTTCATAAAATATGAGGTTTTGTAATATTATACAGGGTAGTTTAAAAGATAATTACGTTTTTTTCTAAATTTCGTAGCAACATTCACACCCTGTAGAATTGTATAAGTTTGACAACAGAAACTCTGTTTATGTTTAAATGGTTTTTAATATAGTCTACTATTGTTAAGAATTGTTAGTATAGCTAATTTTTTAATTTTAGTATAAAGGGTTGGTCGAAACACGGAAAGAGTATTCTCTTAGTTTTCTTAAATGGAACACCCTATATTTTAGTATTGTAATGAAATGATATTTTATGATACTTTTTTATTTCTTAAGCATTCCCTATACCTAACTTCTTTTATTTGTGCTTAATTGTTAATTGAACCAACAATTTTAATTACGCAGTTATTTTGATAGCTCAATCATTATTGCTAATTTTAAGGGTCAGTCTAGATTATTATGTATTCATTTCCGAAAAATTATTTGTGATTGAATATTTTCACGGCCAACCTAATAAAATTTCACGTATTTTTTGTTACAATTAATATTTGGCTTGAATCACCCATAACTCACAATTTAAAGCAGTTAGGTATAGGGAATGCTTAAGAAATAAAAAAGTACCATAAAATATCATTCTCTTACAATACTAAAATATAGGGTGTTCCATTTAAGAAAACTCAGAAAATACTCATTCCGAGTTTCGACCAACCCTGTATACTAAAATTAAAAATTAGCTATACTAACAATTAATAACAATAATAGACTATATTAAAAACCCTTTGAACATAAATATAGTTTTCGATGTCTAACTAATACAATTCTACAGGGTGTGACTGTTGCTAAGAAATTAAGAAAAAAAACGTAATTATCTTTTAAACTACCCTGTATAATATTACAAAACCTAATATTTTAAGAAAGAAGACATCGAGGAGAATCCAAAAATGTAAAAATATACAGGGTGTCCCATTTAAAAAATCGAAGTTATAAGCAACTTCCGGTATAACCGGAAGTAGCAAATAGATGAAAATATATTCATTAAATAGATCGCTCTTCAAAACCCCTTTATTCCGATTTTCATAATCCTGTTGCCTTTAGTTCTCGAGATATTTCTAATAGGACTTTTATCTGCCTCACCCTGTATACTGTTGTATAATTTTTTATGGGAAAATTTAGAAAATAAATTTATATCAGAGACCACGAAATTATAGATTTTCATCGCCCTGTATATGACCAAAAATTGTAATAGGATAATTTCGTGAGTAATCAGTGTTTTCGCGGAAAAGTGAAATCGTTAAGAAGGTGATGGGTTTTTGAAAGGACTTAAACAATGGTGCGGTCAGATTAGACAATACAGTTTATTTCGCTTTGCAATGGACAATAAGACATTTTATAAAAAATTCGAAGAAGGTTAAGCGGTAAACAAGTTTATTGAGTTTAAAATGTAAGGCTTTTTGTTAAGCATTTTGAAACAACGAAAGTAATTTGATGTCTCCCGGAATTTAACAAATTGGAAAGTTGTATACAAATTAAATTGGTTCTTAAGAAATGATAATATGGGGTAGTGGGTAGAAAGGTTGTTTTGTGATTGGTGAAAAATGATGGATGGAAAGGATGAGAGTGTGGAGTCTGATTTTGACGAGAAAAGAAATAGGCACTATGTAAAAAATATCTGGAGACAGCAGTCCAGTTTCTGAAAAGTGAGAAGTCAGCGTAAAGTGGTGAAATTGGCCTTTGCGAGCAGAATCAAGTTGAAACGAAATCGTTGATCGATTTGAGAAGTTAATTTTCCTGTGTCCGAGGAAGATTCCTCTTTCTGTCTAGAACGAGTAGCCGATTTTTATCTATTTCCACAAGATATCGAGCAGAGAGAAAACTGAGTCGAGAATTCGAGCGAGTCCTGTTTGTTTGTTTGTTTGTGAAGCAGTTTGGACGAGAGAGGCCTTTCGCAACATCCTAAGAGTACGCGTGGGAGAATCGAGGACGACGCAATCCGGGAAAAGAAGTAGAGAAGAAACAAAAAGGTTAGTCAAATCATTTGTGAAACGGAGAGAGTTTGTTTATATCCATACCATATTTGCTTAATTTTTGTACTGAACAGTTCTATAACATAATTAGTCAGTCCAAATTTTAAAGAAGAAATAAGTAATCAATTCAAAAAAGAGAAAAGTAAATTTTATTAAATTTTGTAAGAATAAATAACGAATTATTTAAATAAATTTTTTTGTTAAAACAGATAGTCTAGACGCCAGAGGGGTCACCGTGTCATATTCAATTCTGATGGACAAACTCAACGGTTTCTTATGGATTTTTGGCTGCTGATTACGAATTTCGAGGGGGGATTTCGATCCGAGTGGTCAAAAAATTGTTATAAACAATTTAATTGTTTATAAATTGTTTATAAGGCTCTGGCTCATAAACTAAAAGAGATGAAAAAAAAATGTTTCAAATAAAATTTGTTCCTTAATAAAAAACCAAGAAAAAACCGTTTACTAAACTTAAATCTAACAATTATAACTCAAGATATTGTAAAATTAGTGCACAATGCAAATTGCAAATTGCAAAATAAGTATTTTTCGAAGCTTTATCGATCGTAACTTGGCTTCTGCGCATGCAAATGAGTCTTAGAAGGTGTCGTTTTAAAGCTTAATTAACAGGCTTCCAAACAAAGTTTGTTACATTACTTGATCTTCATTTGTTTTAAAGTTATACCCGTTTGAAATTACAATTTTCTTAAAAAAATTGTACATTCATTTGTTTATAAGGGTTTCAAGCAAATTTAAGCTATAAACATTTATACTTTAATGAACAATAATGATACAAAAACTCAAAAGGAACAATTTGAAGTTACGAAAATGTTCATAAGTTTATTTTTGGCCAAGATGTCGATATTTTAATGGCGCGCGCTATGAGGCGCAAGATCGGCTCACCGGGTAAAGGTTCACGCGCTAACTTCTCGATGCAAATTATAATTTCTATGTATACACACGTTATCTTCATTTTTCATTTTTGAAGATCCTAATAAAATTTTATCATATAATTCTTATAATTAAATCATCATACTGTACCTCCTGTAACACTTTTCATTCTATTTACTTTGTCTTCTATTATTTGCACTAAATGAGAAAAAAACATTAAAAACTAATATTTCAGATGTATAACCAAAAAGTAAGTTGATATTATTTATTAGTACTATTTTTACAAACATTTTTTTCATGCATCTGCAAATCTGCATAGAGATATACAGGGAATATCAGCTTTTTTACATCTGCATAAGTTCTTAGCCAAATTTTAACAGTTACATGGTGGTACAAGTCTGTTCTTGTAGACAGTAAAACTAAAACTTTTTGAGGCTTCAGAGTCTAATTATCTATATGATATCCATATAAAGTGGATCTAGTTCTTTTGCAGCATCATCAAGGCCCGTCAATTGTGTGTATGCCGCCACATCATAAATTCTCGTTTTATATGCAATGATGATGCTGCAAAAATAAACTTACGAACATTTTCGTAAGCTAAAATTGTTCCATTTGAGTTGTTTTATCATTATTGTTAATTAAAGTATAAATGTTTGTAGCTCAAGTTTGCTTGAAACCTTTATAAACAAATTAATGTACAATTTTTTTGAGAAAATTATAATTTCAAACGGGTATAACTTTAAAACAAATGAAGATCAGGTAATTTAACAAACTTTGTTTGGAAGCTTCTTAATTAAGCTTTAAAAGGACACCCTATAGGGCTCATTTTCATCTGCAGAAGCCGATTTACGATCGATAAAGCTTCGAAAAATACTTGTGCACTAATTTTACAATATCTTGAGTTCTGATTGTTGAATTTAAGTTTAGTAAACGGTTCTTTCTTCCTTTTCTATTAAGGAACAAATTTTATTTGAAACATTTTTTTCTATTTCTTTTAGTTTATGAGCCAGAGCATTATAAACAATTTATAAACAATTAAATTGTTTATAACAATTTTTTGACAACTTGGATCGAAATCCCCCCTCGAAATTCGTAATCAGCAGCCAAAAATCCATAAGAAACCGTTGAGTTTGTCAATCAGAATTGAAAATGACACGGTGACCTCTATTTAGCGCCTAGACTAAGAGGGATATCAGAATTAAAACTTACTTTAGTAGATGAGAAATAGTTGCAACAAATTTAGATTTTAGCATATTTGTTAAATCCTATGTTTATGGTATATTGGATAAATAAATAATAATTTTTAACATTTATATGATATTAAGTGTGTTTAATTTCCTTGTTTTGTCCTGGATGGAGTAAGCAACTAGAGATACCAGAAGCCACAAACCAAAGATAGAGCATCAAAAATAAAATAGCCCTGAGAATAAAGTTTATTAGAAAATTTAATTTAAATTTGGTTTTGTTTTACATAAGCAGTAATTAAAATAATTGAGTAATTAATTAAATTAAGAATCTGCTCATTAATCTCATAAAAGAGAGAAATACCGAACATAACAATACATTGTAAATTATGATTCGGGAGTGCTCTTAGTAGCATTTAACGTGTATTGGTTTGTTTATTTCTACTGTATCTTGATTGTAAATTTAGTATATATTAATATTCGTTCTTTCCATTGATTGTCACAGCTTCTTCAGTGGAACACTATGGTAGGCTTTCCGTAGATCGACGAACAACATAAGAATTTCTTGATTCAATACCATGTTTCTTTCTATTATCTGAGTTAAGGACAAAATGTATATAGGTAGTTAATAGTGGATCGACCGGAACGAAATGCTGCTTGTTCTTCTGCTTCAGAATCTAAATATTCTTTTTCGACTCGATTCTTCACACATTTCCGATATATTCTACTCATAAATCCGGTTACAGCTATTCCCCGTAATTTTCACAATTGTTTTTATTAGCCCTTTTATGTATTGCATAGTGCTGATATTATAAGATGATTTCCATTCCATACGGATTTTGCTTGTGTTTTATGCATTCTTGAAATAGTTGTCGAATATGTTCGTATAATTTGTTCGTTCTGTACTTAAACAATTCTCCAGGTATATTGCTTACTCCAGGTGCTTTGTTCTTCAGCTCTTTACATACATTTCTAATTTCTTCTGTTGTTAATCTTATTGGCGAGCCTATTATTGCAATTCTACTTTGATTTTGGTTTCCACGTTCTAGAAATTCGTCTCTATTCTCTACCAAAAGTTCTTTGAAATACTCTTCCCAGTATTCAGGTTTTATGGTCTTTATTATGTCTTTATTCATTGCTTTTCTAAAATTTTTTACTTATCAATTTCCAGTTTTCTGTGCTTCTGGTTCCTCCTAGATAAGTATTTATTCGTTGGCAGTTTCTTTCCCAAAATTCGATCTTCTTCTTAGACAATTTTCTTCGTATATCTGCTTGTTTTTCGTTATATCTTATTTTGTCTTTTAATGATTTTGAATATAAATATTATCTTTTTGTTTTCCTTTGCCCCAATAACAAACTTTTTCTTCTTTTTTTTTCCTTCATTTGAGGATTTTTGTTGCCTCTATTTGCGTGAAACCGTGAAATATTTTCGAAGAAAATACCAAATCCGACAGCATGGTCTATTTTTCAGTTGTGACTTAGTTGCATTTACTTCGTACATATCCTTTATTAATGTGAATTTATATCTTGTTTTACAACGTCATTTCATGTCATTGGGCAAATCTGGCATTACCAGGTTAGATCAAAAAATGAAAAGTGTCAAAAATTTTAGTGTTATTTAAAAGTATTCATTACAAAATACAAGAACCTACAATAGTAATGTTTTTATCTAATATGTGACCTGACCAAATCCTCATGTCAGGAGATACAGAACGCGGCAAAAAACTCTTCATGCAACGATGTGCCATGTGTCACACTACAGAAGCCGGGGGCAAGCACAAGGCAGGCCCAAATCTGCATGGATTCATCGGAAAAGTCGGAGGACAGATTAGTGGATTTAAGTTTTCGAAAGTTAACAAAGAAATAGGAGTGTGGACCGAAGAAAAACTCGATCACTTGATAGAAAATCCTAAAAAGTTGATGCCGGGATCCAAAATGATGTTTAAAGGTTTGCCAGATGCCAAGGATAGGAAAGATCTTATCGCTTATATTAAAAGTGTTACCTAAAAAGAAAACTTTAAGGGGAATATGGTAGGAAGTTTAGTCAAGGTGGTTTATTTAGCGTATGGTATAATATGTATGACGAACATGTCTTGTGCGTGTTATCCATGCACTTCCAACAACTTCATTATGTTCATTCTTTGGAGTATGCTACAATTTTAAAATTTACATATAATAGTAAAAAATTTTTTAGCAAGTTTTACGAATCTTCGATATTTGTACTTTAAAAAAAATAATATTTTTATAAATGTAATAAATATTTTTTCACTGTAACCATAACTTTTTCAAAATTATTAGTTTTAAATTGTTCAAACTCTTGGATCTCATTAAAGGTACGATTCCTAACAAGACGGCAAACCGCAAACTGCAAACCGCAGACCGCAGCGACAGGCCTACTGGTTCATATGGTTTCTTATGAGCTGTATACGCTCTGAGCTTCGCTGGTGTCGCTCCTAGCGGATTACTAATGCAACTTTCACCGGTAATTTTTAAATTTATTATTTAATTGTTATCGCTTAATATTTACAACGCAAAAAACTAATTAAATTGTAATCGATTTTTTTAAGATTTTGCTAATCATTTTGACGTTCTATTGATGAAATATTAATTTCTTACTTCGGATACTTTCACAATTATCGTGTAAATGGCGCTAAGATTAATAGATTAATTTATAATTACATATTACAGAACATTAAAAAAACTTAAATTCAGTATTTAAAACGTAAGTATATTTAAGGTAAAAATATGTACCACAGCTTTGACCAACTAATATTTTTTATAATTAATGTTTTTAATTTTAATTTTAAATTAATCACTTTGACATTGATGTCAAATTTCCAGTAAACGTTTACAGACTTGTCACTACTGGCGCTCGCGAATTTTTAAATATCCCCTCTACGTACGAGCTCACAGCGTATATCGAGTAGAGCGGCACTGTCGTCGACAGCAGGCGTTAGGAGCATCGACATATTAACAATAGACCAGGCTAGGGATATGCCACTCAATGTGGGAGTAATGGAACGACACATACACAGCGGCAGCGGCCATCATATGCTCGAGAAATAGGTAGAGAGAGATAGATAGACCACCGACCCGAACTGCTCCTCGTTACGCTATTTTTCGGACCTTGCCTAATCTATGTGTTATTATATCAATGGTTAGGAGTTTGTAGGTATTAAGTTTAATTATTATATAAACTACTAACGTTAAAAAGGTTGGTAGAAATATATTGCTTTTGTATTTACTAATTCATCAATCTTTCGCAAAATTGACAAAAATATTGGTTACTTTGTTAAGAAAGCATAATCATTTATAGCAATAGGTAACTTTATATTTAATAAGTTTACATGCAAGACTTTTGTTTTAAAAATGCAATTTTTAAATCTTTTGAATTTGTTGATTCTAAAATTTTGAAAAAATTGGATAGAGAGCCTGTAGATGGCAATTGATTGAACCCCATGTCGCATGGCGACGGGTAAAATTACTAGTTTATAAATAAAATATTAAATCTGGCTGATGTTTATATTATACAATGATGACGCGCTCATCACTGTATATTTGCAAACTTTTACAGTTTCATGCATGAAGCTGACGTATAAAGATAAGTAGATCTACTTTGGAAAATACTTTTAAACTACATCTTGCAGTAGTACACCACGATAAATACTGCAGTCAGATAAATTTTGTTTGCAAATTGGTATTGTTCTTCCCTTTTTTTTAAGCTTTTAGATTTTATTGAAGTGAAAACTTCTTTAGGGACGTTGTGCGATTTTTGGATAAGGGAAAAAGCATTGAATTCGCGACCGTCATCGCGACCGTCATCGCTTATGCTATATATTATTTGTATGTATATATAAATTGAATCTCTCTCTTCAATCCTGACCCCCCGGAGGGAGTGTAGTGGTCGACGTGATGTCGTGTATTGTCCGTCTCCAAAGATTTCTGTCTCTGGACATTTCTTTTAATTCATGCATAGGTCTTTTGCATATTCCTGTAATCTGATCGATCCATCTTGTTGGGGATCTTCCTCGTGATCTTCGGCCTTCCACCTTTCCTTGTATAATGAGTCTTTCCATGTTTTCTGTGTTGGCTCTCATAACATGTCCAAAGTATTTTATTGTTGGCGATGGACTTTACTGGAGAGCCGTTGGCTAACTTTTAGCTCTCTTAAAATCGAATTATTTGTTCTATGGTCGGTCCAAGGAATTCGTAGCATTCGTCTCCAACAGAACATTTCAGTGGCGTCTATCTTTCTTCTTTCCGAATTTCTCAGGGTCCAAGATTCACATCCGTAAGTCAGTATTGGGAATATTAAGCAGTTGATCAACCTCATCTTTAACGCTCTTGAAATTTGACAGTCCTTCCATATTGTGGTCATTTTTGCTGTGGCGACTTTTGCTAGATCACATCTACGTTTTATTTCCTCCTGTAATGACCCTGTGTTTGTGATTAATGATCCCAGATATAAGTATGAGTTCACAACCTCAAACCGATCAATTGTGGTTATATGTGGATGATTGTTATGTAGTCTATCCACTATCATGATCTTTGTCTTTGATATGTTTAATTGCAGACCAAATATTTGACTTTCGTCTTCAACCAGTCGTATAAGATCAATCAGCTCTGCTTGACTATTTGCAAGAAGGGCTGTGTCAGCTGCGAAACGTATGTTGTTTATTTTATGACCATTTATTGAGATGCCTTTTTCCCATCCTTCAAGTGCTCTTCTCATAATATACTCTCCATATATATTGAATAATTGTGGCGATAGTATACATCCCTGTCTGACACCCCGTTCTGGATGAAATTCGTTTGAAAGTGTGTCAAGCACTTTAACTGATCCAGTAGTGTGTTCGTATAGTTCAGTTATAAGCGAAATAAGGTGTTGGGGTACGCCCACTTCTTTTAGTATTTGCCATAAGTGTCTCCACTTGACCCTGTCGAACTCCTTACGATAATCTATAAAGCATATGTACAGTGGATTATTGAATTCCCTAGATTTTTCGATTATCTGTATTATATTTAACAGGTGTTCTCTAGTACTCCTACCTTTGGTAAATCCAGTTTGCTCTTGTGGAATTTCTCTTTGAAGGAATGTTTTTAGTCTCTCGTTGATTATATGTAGCATTATTTTACTGGCCTGTGATATAAGAGAAATAGTTCTATAATTGTCGCATTTATGGAAGCTGCCTTTTTTATGAATTGTGGTTATTGTAGATTTTGTCCAGTCTTCAGGCCATTGTTTTGAATGCCATATTTGGTTACAGAGTAGATGAAGTAATTTTACGCCAGTTTCTTCTGTGGCTTTGAGCATTTCTGCTGTTATCATATCTGGACCTGGTGCTTTATTATTATAAATTGAATAGAAATATTTAAACTTAAAATAAATGTAAAACTTATTTTTGGATGGGGAAAAAGAATTTATTTCGCGACCGTCATCTCTTCGGCGAAATAAATTTCGTACGTATCTATATTATGTGTATGTATACATAAAACTTTTTTAGGGATGTTGTGCACTTTTTGGATGGGAAAATGTATTAAATTGGCGACCGTCATCGCTTCGAAGAAATAAATTTTTGAAGCGAAAACTTCTTGAGGGACGTTGTGCACTTTTTGAATGAGGAAAAAATATTAAATTAGCGAACGTCATCCGACCGTCATCGCTTCGACGAAATAAATTTTTGAAGTGAAAACTTCTTGAGGGACGCTGTGCACTTTTTGGATGGGAAAAAGTATTAAATTAGCGACCGTCATCGCTTCAACGAAATCAGTTTTTGAATTTAAAATTTCTTTAAGGACGTTGTGCACTTCTTGGATGGGAAAAAATTATTGAATTTGCGACCGTCATCACTTCGCTGAAATAAATTTTGTACGTATGTAAATTATGTGTATGTATACATAAATAGCATAGGACATACGCATCGCGTATATGATATAGGTATAGCACTTCTTTTTGGATCGGGAAAAGCATTGAGCTTGTAATTTATATACTATAAGAAGTTTTCACTTCTGTCGGCACTTCCACGAGTGCCTTCAATTTTTTTTCCTTGCAAAGTTCTTTTATTGTACTTAGGACCTAGTAGGTCTTAAGGTCTCAAAGTTTATTAGGTTTTTTAATATATTATGGAATAAAGCATAATCTTCAAAGCATTTATACATGTATAAACAAATTACGAGGCGTTAGAGCTATATTTTCTAGAATTTGCGAATACGAGTACAATATTAAATTTATATAATATTTCTCACGCTGTTTATATTTCGTTTAACTCTCGGCAAGTAGGTATTTCTAATTAAAAGTCACAACATCATTAACTTAGTTTCGACATTTATCCAACCTTTAATTGAACGATGAAAAATATTGTTAGTGACTCAACTCAATTATCTTGTTGCCTACGGAGAGGAATATAATCTATAATTGATACTAATTTTTACTTTGACATCAACGCTGCGTGAAAATGTCGAAAAACATAATGTGGAATTAAATTAGTGGACTGCTATCGATTTTAATATCGATACACTGGGAAAAAGAAATTTATTTTATTAACAGAGATTTTTATGTACACTACAAGTTCAAACAAATAATAAATGCTAATCTATAAGCTCTTGAAATCTATAAGCCTCGATTGTTATGTTATCGAAGCTTAAGTGTAAACCAAATGGTTGGCCAAATGGTACTATCATTAACCATTTTCTAAACCTACAGAGACGCTCTCTCAGAATAAATCAGAGCGGCGTGGTGAACCCTCAAAATTGAGCGTCATACACTTAAACACTCAATCAATTGGCACCAGTATCAATGTATTAAATAGCATCTCAGAAGAATATGAAGATTGCCTTGCTCTTTGCCTTACGGAGCATTGGAAAACTGAAGACCAGCTTCAAAATTACAACATCAAAAATTTTAAACTTGTATCTTCATTCTGTAGAGGTACCAATGAACATGGTGGAGCAGTTGTATATGTTCGAGATAAATATGCCAGTACAGCCAGGGAGGACATTATTAGTTTGTCTGAAAAATCAGTATTTGAATGTGCGGCAGCAGAAGTCCAGCTTAATAAAATGAAGATTGTTGTGCTATCAATTTACAGAAGCCAACAACCACAGATTCTTATTGAGAAATTAGATGACATATTGTCTGATTTGATTTGTAAATATTGTATAATTTTTTTAGCAGGAGATTTTAACTTAAATATACCCCAGGACGCAAAATAGTCAGGTATTTTTAAAAAAAATTTAAGCTCTTTTAATATAATTCCTTTAATAACAGAATTCACACGCATAGTTGGTGCCAAAAAGTCATGCATTGACAATATTTATAGAAATATTGAAGCATTTACATCAAAAGTTTTCAACCCTCACACATCAGATCATTTGGCTCAGATAGTTAGATTTGAGATTGGTGGAGTGCCTTCGGTGAGTATTAAAAAACGTCAGTTTAATGCAGAAAACAAACAACATTTCAAATTGTTGTTAAGTCAGGTGGATTGGTCAAATCTCTTTGCATGTCATTCTTCACAAACAGATAGCCAATGGGAAAAATTTTAAAATATTATAGAAACATTATTTCATCAATGTTTTCCTATAAAAAGATTTAATAGCAAAAATCATAAAAAAAGTTGGACAAGTTCACCAGAGGTTACTTTCTGTAAATCGCGGCTAGATATTTTGTTCACTTTAAGTGCCAATAATGAGCTGTATCGAGAGGACTATAGGGCTGAAAAGCGTAGATATAATAAACTTTTGGTTGAGTCTCGAAAAAACTTTTATCATAAAAAGTTGGAAACTAGTGATAACAAGTCTAAAGTTTCATGGCAAATAATCAAAGGAATTAAAGGGAACTCAAAAAACTCCAATGTTCTTGGATTACAAGGTGAGTCAAATGCTCTATCCAATGAAATCAACACTTTTATGGCAAATGCAGCTATAAATGCAGTGAATAAAATTAAGCCGGTAGAAAACTTCAGCATTAATATCAGCACTGTCTCAAAAAGTATGTTTTTGTTTTCTGTTTCTGAAACTGAAATTTTAAAATTAATTCAAAATCTAAAAAATAAACATAGCTTTGGTCATGACGGAATTTCCACAAATGTCATTAAGTATGTTGCACATCAATTAAGTTATCCTCTAACTTACATTATCCAGTTTAGATAATCAAATACTGCTCAAACTTATAAAAACTTGACAAGTATGGAATACGAGGCCCAGCCTTACGTTGGATAGAGTCATTTATCACAGGAAGGTCACAGAGAGTTTGTCTGGAAACTAATTGTGAGAGAACACTCTCAGAAGCACTGAATCTCGAGTTGGGGGTACCCCAGGGAAGTGTTCTTGGACCTTTTTTATTTCTTGTACACATCAATTATCTTGCTGAATCTGTAACAGATGAATCATCTGGCCTTATTAATTTCGCAGATGACTTAAATTATCTGATTTGGGCCAAAACTGTTGAAGAGTTGCTCTTAAAAACAGGTGAAAATCTGGAGAGGGCTGAGAGATGGTTTGCTGGGAATAAATTATTGTTGAACTGTGATAAGACTGTCTTCATCTATTTTATAATCATTCAGTCTCGAGGTCCGATCACAAATGTGGTAAATATTCAATCAGACCACATAGAAACATCTAACTCTGTCAAATTCCTGGGTATCTACATTGACCAATATCTGCAGTGGGATGTACACCTATTGCAATTATGTAAAAAACTGAACTCTGCATGCTACTCAATAAGAGTGCTTAAAGAGTACTTACAGCAGGATACTCTTCTTACTGTTTATTATGCTAACTTTTATTCTCGACTACGTTATGGAATCATGTTCTGGGGAAATACAGTGGCAACATCAGAGCTTCTTATCATTTAGAAAAAAGTAGTACGGATTATTCTTTATCCGGAAATTTAAACTACTAAATATACTTACTTTTCCATCCATCTACATTTATGAATGTATTTAAAGTTTCTTTTTAAGAACCCTTCATTATTTAACCATCACACAAGAGCTCTAAACCTAACTATCCCTAGACACAGGCTTACTCTAACAGAACGGAGTCCACATAGGCGTAACCAGGGGGGGTTTGGGGGTTATAACCCCCCCCCCATTGGGATGTACTTTGAGCTCTATACGCTTAACACCATAGCTTTCAGAGACCTTCCAGTAGTTGTAACCCCCCTTTCAGGTAGTTGTAACCCCCCCTTAGGATCATCCTGGTTACGCCTATGGGAGTCCACTATATGCATGTATCAAATTCCACAATAAGTTACCATCAGCTTTAAAACAAGAGATTCAATTTGGAAGATTTAAAAGAGAGTTATTTAAATATCTGGTTATTGTAGAACCATATACTGTGGTGGAATACCTGGAGTATTAGTTGTTTTGTTTTGTTTTTGTAACATGTAATGTCTAATTTTTAATTTTAATTATGATAATTGTTCTATGTACTTCAGACTTATACAATCTCTTTTTTTTTTTCTTTTACTTTTACTTTAACTTAGCGACGTATTTTGACGTTATTTGCTAAAATATGTAAAAATTTTATGAAAATAAAACTTATTCTATTCTATTCTAAACAGTACTATGTGCCGTGCTCGCCTGTTTAGCAAAATATTAAACAATAAAATTAGACAGAACATAGGTCATAAAATAGGAGAAAATCAGAGTGTATTCACACCAGACAGATCTTGTACAAATTAATAACCTTTTTGTTTTGCAACAATTGGCAGAAAAGTTTGTATCCGTAGGAAACGAATTACACTTAGCTTTTGTAGACTTTAGAAAAGGCATATGACACGATTCCTAGAACAAAGCTGTGGGAAGCCTTGAAAGACCTGAATATTGACAACCACGTTTTGCAGATTATCATAGAAATGTACAGGAATAATACAGTGCAGGTTAGAAAGGGAGACATATTTTCGCACTCAATTAATGTCACAAAAGACCTTAGACAGGGTTGTAGTATGTCTCCTCTATTGTTTAATTTGTATGTATCAGGTCGTGACAGCTCAGGATGATTTCGATCTAGAATTTATGAGGAAAAGGTTGTATCATGAGTATCAAAAATGGGGACCCCAAATGAGTCTAACAAAAACACAGTATTTGGTAGTAAACAGCGAGGCTCGGTTTCAAGTCCTTGTCAATGATGACTTCTTCTTCTTGCAGTACCGTCTCCTATCGGAGGTTGGCTACCATCACAGCAATTTTAACTTTGTTGGCTGCAGCTCTGAACAACTGTATTGAACTGCACCCATACCACTCTCTTAAATTTCGCAACCAGGAAATCCTCCTACGTCCCACATTTCTCTTTCCCGAGATTTTTCCTTGGATGATGAGTCTTAGCAGAGAGTACTTTTCTCCTCTCATTATGTGGCCTAGATATTCCAGTTTTTTCGTTTGTATGGTTTTTATGACTTCGCATTCCTTCCCCATCTTCAGCAGAACATCTTGATTTGTTACTCTTTCTGTCCATGGTATTTTCCACATTCTCCTGTAACACCACATCTCGAATGCCTCAATGTTTGATGACGTTAACATTAATCAGGTGGAAACATTTAAATACCTGGGAGCATTGTTTAACCAGACCGGATTAGGGGGAGCAGAGATAAAGCAGATATAAAAATATTTCTAATAAAAACAAGAAAAGGGTGGGCAGAGCAATAGTTGGGTCGGTATTGTGTTACGACTCGGAAGTATGGACTCTCAACGCAGATCTGAAAAGAAGGCTACTAGCAGTTGAAATGGACAATACAAGAAGAAGTGGAAGATTTTCAAGATGGGAAAGGAAAACTAACGAAGAAGTAAGAACAAGAATGAACGCTGAGGAAACGGTAGTAGAAAGAAATAAGATCATTGAAATGTTTTGGATACTTATTGTACAGGATTTATATTAGTATTCAAAAAATAAGAGTAATCCATATCGATTTAATTTTTAAAGTCTCAAACAAATATTATTTACATGTACTGTTTACATTACGTAAATGGGTGACATTGCTTCTGCAATGTAGGCCACTCATTTTGAAAACAACGGAGTCAGCAATTATGTTACTATTATTATTTTCACGGTCACATTCAGGTGTAGTCAATCATAACAAAACAATTACGATTTATTTATAGATACGGAGAAACTAAAGGAGAGATTATTCATTATTCAGATAGCGACGTGGTTAGATCAGATACGTTGTCCACCAACTAGTTACTGTCGTATTTAGTGCTCTAAATAAATATATTCTGGTAAATAGTGTTTTTAGCAAATCAACCCCATCATCGGGGGTAACAACCCCAGTACCACCATATGGCGATCCTGCCAGGATTGCCAGGATCCAGGATCCCTAAGAATGACTGAAGAACGTTGGCCTAAACAAATATTTCAGTTGAGACCACCAGGAAGAAGAAAGCGGGGTAGACCGCGAAGTTCGTGGAATGAAAGCATCAGGACATCGATGTATGACCGCAATTTACAAGAAGACGATGCCTTGGACAGAGAGGTTTGGCAAAGGATGACGGGAATACGGCAAGATGCTGTACAATTGTACCCGTAAATAGAGAGATAGATAGATGGAAAACAATTAATTGGGCGGTACTTGGCTGGATCTTGGGTGTTAGTTTGGTTCATTCGGTATTAGATAAGAGGTTCCCTGGGAAAGAAATGAAGGTATTTCTTGCGGATTAGAAAAGAAATGATTAATTTATGTTGCTAAAAGCTTACGAAGACTCCAAAAGTTCTCAAGCCAGAAGTTTTGAACTACGTCTTGTCCAGGAGATTTCCAATTATGAGGCTCTTTAATAAAGTTAAAGACTTCTTCAGTGGTGCAGGGTTCGTAAAGAATATTACTACAGTGTTGACAGTTGTTAGTTGTATCTTCAGTCCATCCAGCATTGGTGTAAAGAGTAACTGGAAGTGAAGGTTAATTCACCCAAAACTCATTAATTTTTTCTTGGCTTGCGTACGATTTACTTTCATTTTCTACTGTTGAATTGAGTGTGCTGTAGAACGCCTTCTCTTAATGCTCAAAAAGGCTTTCACTATCTCTGCGAGACAAATTCACTCCCCGCCTGTCTAATAACAGATCAAAAGGAATGAGGTTTGGTGGGTCTCTTTCCGTGTTATCGAACCCTAGGTGACTTGGTATGATGGAGTATCTCCCAAAGAGTAGTTATTGTAATTATTATTTGAACAGAATAGATCAAAATCAATTAACCGAATAAATACTAAATAACAAACCGAATGAAAGAAATCTAGGTCCCCTCTTAAAAAAGATGAAAAAAAGTTTAATGACAGAATAAGCAAGAAACCCTGAAACTGAGAAGTATGTAATAGTAAAAGATTTGCTTGTTTCTTTTGGACCATCTACGTTTCGAAAATTTCGAAAATCTGCGACTTTAAAATGTATTTTGAAAATTAGACAAAATATAATGCAAATTCTGGTCTTATCTTTAATGTTTTGATGAGGGTTGTTATCTTTGACGCTGATAACGTTTTATCAATTGAATACATATTGAAGGTTAATGAGGTAATCGAGTGATAGATACACAATTGCTGATTGTTTTAATTAAAGTTGATAAAACCTCAAGATTTTTTATATTATTTTTACGCAGATATGCAAACAAGTTCAAATATGGTTTACTCTAATAATATGCTTAAAATTCACTTTTATCTAAATTTGTGATAACGTTTTCATTCATTACTTCATGCGCATTTTAATAGTAGGTACATTCTATGCTTACACAGCAGTGATGTGTTTTTTATTGGGTTACTAGAGAATTTATCACAATATTGTATTTATTTCTTTTATCATCATTATTTAAACGAGTAGTAATGGATTAACATCACTTACTGTTTCTGTTTTTATGGGACATTTGCCTTTAAATATTACTTTCATATGAAGCGGTCAAATTAAAGTAGGAATTCAGTCAGAAACGGCTCTAGATGCGGAAGAAAAAAGTGTTGTTTTACCAATACAATGCATCGGTTAACAAGAGTGTGACACTGACAAACATTCATGAGTTGATCTTCGAATTGCTTTTTTCATCCGGTTTATTCTATTGATTTGGTCCCCTCTGATTATTTTGTTCATACATTGGTCTCGATTATTTTGGCCACACTGGATACAGCAGAGAAACTCGTGTATCTCAGCAGTAACATCAATGAGAACTGTGATCCATCCTCAAAAATTAAAAACGTACTTTTCGGCCACGATCTTATTATTGACACATTACTATATCTCTCCAGGCCTACTGTGTGAAGTGGAAGCGTGGACTTAAATGATGCAGTGCTTAAACGCTTGGAAGTCATTAAGATGTGGGTATACAATCGACCACCAAGAATAAGCTGGGTTGATAGAGTTAGAAATGAGGAGGTCCTTAGATGGCTAAATCAAACAACACAACTGGTCAATATAATAAAAAAACTCAAACCGAAATACTTCGGTCACATTATGACAGCGATATTCAACCTTTTTCTTGCCTGGGCCACATAGTAGCAATTGCTACAGCTTGCGGGCCGCAATCAAGATGAAGTACCTAGTATACAGGGTGTTTCATTGAAAAACGGAAATACTTGAATGGCGAATAGAGGTAAAATGAGGCGGTTCTAGACATACTAAATTTATTGCTCCACCGAGTTTATATCCGAGTTAAAAGGTGATTTATCGATTTTGCCCATTCCTTTCTGGACCCATAACTTTAACAACCTTGTATATTTGATATTTGGTAACATATGTCACATTTAGAACCCAAACTACCCAACTGCTAATCTCAAGAAAAATCCAAGTCCGAATTAAACAAAATTATAAATCCATTGTGACCTTGAAACAACATCCTGTATAAAAACAAAATCAATGGGTAGAAAGTAAGGTTTCCTAGTAGAAAAACATCCTGTATATTGAGATTTTCAAAACCCGTTTGCACATTTGAAAAGAGCTTTAATGGAGCTTCCATTTTTTGCGCAGACAATTCAATGACTTTAATTTTGAAATTATGTCGAAATTTTTAAGAACTCGAACTTTCAAAACAAACATTTCCATATAATTTCAAAATTAACGTCATTAATATCTGCGCAAAAAATTGAAGCGAGTAATTAAACTTAGTTTTTTGTGCTCTTTTTAAATGTCCAGGCGAATTTTGAAAATTTTAATATAAAGGGTGTTGTTTCATGGTCACAATTATTTTATTTTTGAAGTTATACTTCTTTACGATCGAGAGTGAAATTTTATAATACCGGGCGCATTCGCACACAGACAGTATGTAAGTCGTTGCTAATCTTTCAATATATGTATGCATCAACGCTGTCAGCGCAAATAAGTCATTAAAAGGATATATATTAGTGTTTTTAGTAAATGTATTATTTATTAAAATTTTTGTGTCTTTGGATTTGTCTTCCTCGGGAATAAGATATTTTATAATAATAGTAAGTAGTAAGTATATTTAAAGTATTTTTGTATACTTTACTTGGTCTATTAAATTTGTCAGTATGTATGAGAAATCTTGTAACCTGTCAAAGCGAAGGGAATACAGTGATGAGCGTGCTAATAACCGTTTTAAGTTGTGAGATAAAAAGAAATAAAACTAGTCGAACTGGAAAATTTAGCGATATTAACCTAAAAATTTACATTATATTGATTGTTTCCCACCTTTAGACGTATCGGACGAGATTGGCAACTGCCACTGTCACAGTGACATTTTCAGTTGACAATACTCCTCTGATACGTCTAAAGGTGGGAACAATCAATATAATGTAAATCTTTGGGTTAATATCGCTAAATTTTCCAGTTCGACTAGTTTCATTTGTTTTTATCTCACAACTTAATAGGTTTTCCATCTTTTGTGCTATTTTGCCGGTTATTAGCGCGCTCATCACTGTATAGCTTAGTGGGAGAGCGTGTGACCGGAGATCGAGAGGTCCCGGGTTCAAATCCCGGACGATTCATCTTCTTTTTTTTTAATTGAGCTACTATTATAGCTAAAACAAACGCCTATTTTGAGTTTACAGAATCTTATTATTCGGAAAGCATAAAGCAGTTGGAAAATTGCTGGAATGGTTATATTGAGCTAAAAGTAAATACCTATCGAATAAAATACAAGAAATTTATGGAAAACATTTTTTCATTTCAAAGCAGGTTTACTATCAGACCACCTAGTAGGTTGCCCTTAAAAAGAAATAGCAAAGTTTGATGCCAGAACAAACGATAAATGCCTGAAACCTGGAATGAAGAAATTGAAGAAATAACAAAGGAAATATATGTATTGATATATTGATAAATAGACAAAAAACGCAAATTTGAAATTTTATCTTTATGTTCTCTTATGGAATGTCATGTCAACTTTCATATTACAAGTATAATATTAAACAACTTTAAAGAATTTTGTTTATCAAGGTGGAATTATTGTAAAATTGCAATTTAGTATTTATGAGTCCTGTATACGTCATACCACTTTACTGTACGTAAACGATGCGAAAACGATGCGAAATATGCTTTATCTATATGTTGTCATTAACATTTATGCATATAAATATAACGATTTTGAGACTAATATACATTTACAACATGAGAAAACGTTAAATATTATAAAAAAAATTGCCTTATCAAAAGTAAAACCCATTTTTTAAAAATGCTCCATTAGAAGCAGTTGGGACCATACCAAAAAAACTAATAGTACATAAATGTGTAACACCACTCTTTTCATCGTCTTCTTGGTCTGTACACTGCATTGGAATTAAACGAAGTATTAAACGAAAAACTAAGAACCAAAAAATCGCACGTCCTTTTTGTATGTTTACACCACTCTTCATTGATTTCGTTAATGTAACTTCCTTTACTTCATTCAGATTTGGGTTAACTTGTTTCAATTTTTAACGAATTGTTGTTTCTTTTGTTTTTGTTATTCTATTTTGTCACCTTTTTTTCACTCAACATTTTGCTGCCTCGTCGTTACTTCTCTCTCTTGATCCTGTCCTCCCGGAGGGAGTGTAGTGTCTGTCTCCAAAGACGGCCTCTGGTCATTTCTTTTAACTCATGCATAGGTCTTTTGCATATTCCTGTAATTTGATTGATCCATCTTCGACCTTAAAACTTTCCTTGTATAATGAGTCTGTCCATGTTTTCTGTGTTTGCTCTCATAACGTGGCCAAAATATTTTAATTGTTGGAGATCACGTTGGAGATGGACTTTACTGGAGAGTCGTTGGCTAACTTTTAGCTCTCTTAAAATTGAATTGTTTGTCCTACGGTGGTTCCAGGGAATTCGTAGCATTCGTCTCCAACAGAACATTTCAGTGGCGTCTATCTTTCTTCTTTCCGATTGTCTCAGGGTCCAAGATTCACCTCCGTAAGTCAGTACGGTGGAACCTCGTTAACTCGGATTAATCGGGACCGCGGCCGATCCGGGTTATCGAAAATCCGGGTTATTATTACAAATAATTGGTCCAGACAATGGTAAACCACGTTCGCGTTCCGCACAAACCAGACATACAAAGCGTAGTCGAGAGTCTCATTTTTAGCTTTATTAGCTTTGCACCGATTGTCCAAACTGTGTTTTGTTATCATTATTAAACGCTTTTCTTTACTTCAATAGTTTGCATCAAATCTTTAGACGTTAATTTGACTGACTTTTCTTCAATGCAAATGAATGAAAATTTGCAGACATAGGTATGCATTCGCGGCAACAATACACGAATAGTCAATAAAAAAATTTTTTTATGTTTATTAATTGTTTAAATAAAAAAAAAACGATTTTAATGGAAAATGCTTAAATTCTTTTGTTTTTTACAATGTAGAAACTTGAAACTTTTACGGATTGTAGCTAATGATATGAACTACATATACATAATTTCACTTTTTACGTTAATTGTTTACGTTATGCTTCATAAATAAACAATAAAGTTTCAAATTTTGGACGCTCATATATTTATTTATATATAAATCGGCGTTTATTCGTGTCAGATTTCAATACGATACGAAACAAAACTTCAAAAAAAACTCAAATTTAAAAAATTCGTGTTTTTATCGTAGTCTTAGAAAAACCACCGGTAGAGACGTTTTGTGTACAATTAACATTAGAATTCGTTTTGTCGTATTAATTAATTAAACCAATTAGTCCAATCAAATTAGTCCAATCGTTTGGGTTAAATTTTTGGACGTTAATTTGACTACCTTTCTTCAATGCAAATGACTAAAAATTTGCAGACATATGTATGCATTCGCGGGAACAATACACGAATAGTCAATAAAAAATTTTTGAAGTTATACTTCTTTAGGCGCGATTGAGAGTAAAATTTCATAATACTGCGCGCATGCGCACACAGACAGTATGGCGTTTAGTTGCTAAATCTTTCAAGTTATGTAGAAATATATCAGTGCAAGAAAAGGTGTGAAAAGGATATATTAGCGTTTTTAGTAAATATATTTGTGGGATTCGTTAAAGACAATCGTAATAAAAGTCCGTTGATATTTAACAATTTTAATTAATAAAATAGATAACTAAATTATTGATACTATTAAATTGACGAAATGTAAAAGTGTTTGTGTAATTGCGACTAAAATTTTACGAGTTCTCAAAAAAGAAAGTGTCTTTGAAATAATCGCGTTTATCTACTTAATATATGACCGGCTTGTCAATGTATAAGTACGTCTTAAACTTCGTCCTTTCGATTATTGCCAAACACAACGTCTTTCCTCAGAATCTCAAAATCGACTGACTATACAACCCCCACGCTAAAACAAATTCTCTTGCCATGAGAACCAACCTATTAAAATTGAATCAAAATATGTACCGACTTTTTCCAATAAACGAAAACCAATAAAATTAGTCCAGGCGGCTACTTATGTTTATCTTGCAACTCCGATTCCCGATACTTAAGCTAATCCGCACATGTGTTCTTATGCGTGAGACTCTTAGTTCGTTTTCGAAATAATAATTAAGAAAAATTATATATACCGGAGAATTTAAATTAAGGTAAAATATTTGCAATTCTACATATTTATTATAATTTTTGTGTCTTTGGATTTGTCTTTCTCAGGAGTAAGATGAGTAATATTAAAACATTTTATTGTATATTTATTATACTTCACACCTTGTCTGTTTGTTACCGTGAATTGTCATTAGGTACGTCCGAACCGATACAGACATAGTCGTCGTAGCGTGTTTGGTATAGCATTCGGCTAGAGATCGAGAAGTCTTGAGTTCGAATCCGGAGCAATCCTATACTTTTTTTATTTTTTTGAAAGCGGTAAGCACAAAATTAGTTTGGTGTTTAAAAAAAATAAAAGAAACTGTTTAAAGTATATTTATTTTTAAGAAATCATATAATAGAAGTATAACTTCTTACGTGCGTACAAAGTACACACACATTCTTTTTTTTTGTTTATTAATTGTTTAAATAGAAAAACGATTTTAACGGAAAATGCTTAAATTCTCTTGTTTTTTACAATGAAGAAACTTGAAACTTTTACAGATTGTAGCTAATTATATGAACTATACATAATTTTACTGTTTACGTTAATTGTTTATGTTATGCTTCATAAATAAACAATAAAGTTTCAAATTTTTTGCCGATTCCGACTACTTTTCATTTCATGTTAGTACATCATATGTTTTATACATATTTTAATAAACATGACGATATATTTTAATGTTTGAAAAGTGTTAGACTAAAAAGTAAAAAATAAAAAAATATGAAAAAAATATTTTTAAGAAACGCTTTTCTTTAGTTACGACTGACTAAAATTAAACATATTATAAAAAAAACCTCGAAGCAGCACTCAACAAATGGAAGAAAAAATGTACGAATATGGGCATACCACTAACGGACTCAACTTTGTACACGCTGTGCTTTGCGGATGACCAGGTGATCATCGCACAGGACTCTGAAGATCTTAGTTACATGATGCGAAAACTATTAGAAGAGTTTACAGAGTGGGGCCGAGAAGTGAATATGGAAAAAACTGAATACATGAGTATCGGAGGAGACCAACATAGCCTCCGAGTAGAGGAAAATCAAGAAATAAAATTATGTGAAGACTACAAATACCTGGGATTAAAGATCACAAGACGGAAAATTAGATGCAGCTATTAAGGAACGAAATATACAGGGTAGGAAAGGCATATCCTTACTAAACAGCGTACTGTGGGATAAAAATATTTCTAAGGAGAATAAAAAAAAGAATATATAACACTATAATAAAAAGCATCACAACATATGGATGCGAAGTGTGGCCCATAAAAGACAGAACAGAGAAAATGCTTAGAGCAACAGAAATGGACTTCTGGCGCCGTTCAGCGGGAATATCTAGACGCGACAGAATAACAAACGAGAGAGTCCGAGAAATCATGGGGGTTACACATACTATTGTTGACGACATCAGGACGAAACAACTCAGCTGGTACGGACACGTAAGGAGAATGCCGGAGAATAGAATACCAAGACAAATCCTCGAATGGCAACCAAGAGGAAGGCGCAGACCAGGAAGACCTAGAAGAAGTTGGAGAGAAGGAGTTGATAGAGAAATCAGGGACAGAGAACTCGAGGACGATCTATGGAATGACAGAACGAGATGGAGATTGGAAATCGGAAGACGTCGAAGAACGTTGTAAACCGATATTATATATATATAAAAAAAATCAACTAAAAACAAAACAAAAAAAAAATGAAAATATCTAACATATTCGTTAAAGAAAAGCGTGGTGCGAAAACCGTTTATTCGATGAAGACGCGCCACGCTTTTCTTTGACGAATGTATTAGATTTTTTCAATTTTTTTTATTTTTTGTTTTTTGGTTGATTTTTTTATAACATGTTTAATTTTAGTCAGTCGTAACTAAAGAAAAGCGTTTCTTAAAATATTTTTTTCATATTTTTTTATTTTGAAACAAAATATGATAAAACCATATGATGCTGCAATAGTTTTTAAAGACTCGCCTTTGTCAATTCTACCTAATGCTTTTACTTTCTTTTCCATTGTGACTACAACATATTTACGTTTTGTTGCCATTACGTAGACAAAAAACACGCAAACACAAAATCTGAATATATTTACGAATGATTACAGAACGGAAGCTAACAATACGACTGTACTACACACAATACGGTCCCAATCAATCGCAATGGTGTTGTGTTATTTAATAACAGTTATGACTAAGACTATTGTTTAAAAAAGAATTTTTTAATAGTCTTTTAGTCGTTTTTAAACAATGCTAAGACAGTTTGAAATAAATAAAGGAATACTACAGGTGTCTGTTGTTTTCGATAACACGACAATGAACGTCGTGTGCCATGAGTTATTTTTACTATCGTATATGTAGTTCAAATTACACAAATACCCATTATCTCTCAAATATTACATTACATACATTTCTATTGTTGAAATGTTTGTCTGATAAAAATCGGTCCGGGTTAGCCGGACTTCCGGGTTATCGGGTGCCGACTTATCGGGGTTCCACTGTATTGAGAATATTAAGCAGTTGATCAACCTCATTTTTAACGCTCTTGAAATTTGACAATCCTTCCATATGTTGGTCATTTTAAAGAAGTATAACTTCAAAAATAAGAAAGTGAAAAGACAGTTGATGTTTCCTTCCGATTCAGAGGCGACACACAATATCCAGATAGCGGTTTCTGCCTTACGGCATCCTTAGTGGAACAGCTTGCACACCTCTGAATCAAAACGAAACCCAACTTTCTATCAAAGTGAAATTTCAAAAATGGTTTAAAAGCCACTATTAGGACGATGCAGCGACATCTCTTAAAGAAAAGAGAAAAGTCCCATTACTCAGATTTTGAGTATTATAGTGCAAGTTACATTCAGATGGTAGTGTACGGATATAGGATAACAGTGTTGTCAATTCTACTGCCATTGTAAATTTTGCTACTTTTTTAAAATAAGCAGGGCCAAACTCAAAAAAAGTTCACAACAGTGTAGTATTTTTCCACTTTACATTCATAAATATTTCCCAGATTATAATTATTTTACAGAAGCCGGCCCATAACGTACTACATATTAAAAACTTTGACAACATTGTAGATATTTCTGCAATATAGAAAGTACATCCGTATATCTGTAACGCTGCCATCTGAATGTGAATTTCAGTAGAGGAACTTTCTTTCGGACCTTTTTCCTAGACGAATGAAAGAGGAATGTGACTGCATATTGTAGAGCCCTTTTCGCTTTCTTTATTCGTCGTCTCTTGTCAAGTTGTAAAAGTCCGAGATTAAGGATGTTACCAGAAAGGAGTTCCAATAAGAAAAGTTTAATAATTTAAATATTTATTTACTATTTTAATTTTTTTAAATCCACTAGGAGAAATTTCCTGTAGCTGGCTGTATACCATTAATTACAAGTAAAATTTAATAAAAAAAATGGCTTGGTTAAAGGTATATTAGTTTAAAAAGCCCATATAGGGCTACAAACATAGAAACAAAATGTTTTCGCTCTGTAACAAGAGCATTATCAGTGTTACAAGAACATGGTGAGCCAACCAAAAAATACAAAGGTCAAAGCCTTTCAAAAACAGACTAAAAGTCTTATATAGATGCCAACATGGCAAAATCCAAAGGATGGATAAAATTCTTATGGCTAAGGCCCTAGGGCAACATATGACTCCCACACGTGGTAAGTGGGTCAATAGGTAACATTAGGTCATTATGTTACAACAGGTGACAGGCAACTAAGAGATCTGATCTCTTAGTTGCTTGTCACCTATTGTAACAGAATGACCTAATTGTTACCTATTGACCCACTACCACGTGTGGGAGTTATATGTTGCCCTAGGGCCGTAGCCATAGGAATTTTATCCATTCTTTGGATTTTGCCATGTTGGTATCTATTTAACACTTTTAGTCTATTTTTGAAAGGCTTTGACCTTTGTATTTTTTGGTTGGCTCACCATGTTCTTGTAACACTGATGATGCTCTTGTTACAGAGCGAAAACGTTTTGTTTCTATGTTTGTAGCCCTATAGGGGCTTTTTAAACTAATATACCTTTTACCAAGCCATTTTTTTTATTAAATTTTATTTTAATTTTTATTTTAGTGGTGAATTTTGTATCTGAAGTGAGTTCTCTTTTCTCGAAAAAATATTTATAAAATGTCAAATTTTGTGGATGAACTGTTTTTTACGAAATTAAGTCTCCCTCTCTATTTATAATAAATAAGACATACAAACATTTCTAAGACGTACCTTGTAGGTACGTTATATTTGCTATTCTTCACTTGCATTTCAATTTGCTTTTTTGTAATCTCTTGTGTACCTGCCACAATTCCTACAATTAGGTTTAATTCATTTCAATTAAACATTTGTTCGCTTTCACCGCTCTAAGCTAAAAACATAACACGACAAAGTCTACACGGAGAAAAATATTGCTTACAGGTTCGAAAGAAATTTATCTGTAACATCTAGTTTTTGCTATCTTCTAGGAAGAATATCGCATTGAAAGAAAAAATCGAAACTCCGTTAAGCATTACCTGTTGATTTATTTAGCTTTTTATCATATATCAAATAAAATGTATCAGTCAAATTGAAAATTAATTTGTAAAACTGGAGATGAACTGGATATGCTTGAATTAGCAACTGCATTATATACAGAGTTGGGATAAAGTATGGAACCAAGCAAATTTTCTTTGAAACGAAAAGAACAATATTTATGAAACTTTGCATGCAAGTACAGTGACGCAAAAGGCATCTGATACCATATTTTTTTCACCGGAAATACCCTTAACTTATTTACCTTAAATGGGACACCCTGTATATTTTTGCAGATTTTAAAAGAACTTGTTATTTTTAATTCATACATACCAAGTTTGGAAGAAAAAACTATTAAAACAAGAAATAAATCTCTTTACAGTTAAAAAATAGGTTAATTTATTTACGTTAGACCAATGATATTAAAAATAAAAAAAATAATTTCAAATGTTGAAAATGTTTGCTGTTCACCTCCTGACAACGTGCAAGCCTATAAATAAACTCGTGAGTCACTTTTTGCAAGATTTCTCCACGTATTAGTTCACATTCATCAATTATTATTTGTCTCAAATCTTGCAAGCATGGTGGTCGCCTAACGTAAACACGTAATTTTAGATAACCCAAAGAAAAAAATCTAACGGGTTGAGGTCCGGAGAACAAGCGGGCCACTCTGTGAATCCTCTACGTCCAATCCATGGATTTGGAAAATTCACTTCCAAAAAATGAAAATTCACCATAACCTATTATCATTAATATTTCAATACGATCTTTTCCACTTAAATGAACCGTTTTTAATACAACTTATTTTTGTCAATTAGTTCAGTAACAGTTTTACCTACTATACTAAATTCAAATAAGTCATGCAGTGCATGTAAACAACAATTTTAGTCTACAGTATAGATGGTACTCGTTTATTTCCTATTACGTTGTATTAATACAAAAAATTATCTACAGACACTTTTTAACAAATTTTCTCTATCAAATTTGGTATGTATAAATTAAAAATAACAAGTTCTTTTAAAATCCGCAAAAATATATAGGGTGTCCCATTTAAATTAAATAAGTTAGGGGTATTTCCGGTGAAACCGGAAGTGGAATAGTAACAAAAAATATGGCAACAGATGCCTTTTGCGTCACTGTACTTGCATGCAAAGTTTCATAAATATTCTTCTTTTCCATAGTATATATGGCTATACGCTCTGAGCTTCGCTGGTGTCGCTCCTAGCGGATTATTAATGCAACTTTCACCGGTAATTTTTAAAATTATTATTTAATTGTTATCGCTTAATATTTACAACGCAAAAAAGTAATTAAATTGTAATCGATTTTTTAAAGATTTTGCTAATCATTTTAACGTTCTATTAATGAAATATTAATTTCTCACTTCGGATAATTTCACAATTATCGTGTAGATGGCGCTTTGATTAATTTATAATTACATATTACGAAATATTAAAAGCACTTAAATTTAGTATTTAAATCGTAAGTATATTTAAGGTAAAAATATACACCACAGCTTTGACCAACTAATATTATTTCCTATTAATGTTTTTAATTTCAATGTTTTAAATTAATCACTTTGACATTTATGTCAAATTTCCAGTAAAAGCTTACAGACTTGTCACTACTGGCGTTCGCGAATTTTAAATTATCCCCTCTACCTAGGAGCTCATAGCGTATAGCAATAATTATTGTTAACCTATTCTTTCAAAATAAATAAACTCAACTTATTACCTACAAAAGTGGACAAAATCACTCCCAAATACATTATTTTATGAAAAAGAAAAAAAGGTGAATGAAAGTTAAGATTGAAAACAAGGATATATAAAATAGCCAAATATTGAGCACAAATAGCAAAGATTTTAATAAAATTAGCTGTACCTATCCGAGATGGAAAGAAAATACTAATTCACGCAAGGGATGTCAAAAAGATATGGAATAAGTACTTTGAGAGTTTATTAAATAAAGAATTTGACAGAAAACCAATTGAGATAATGGAGACAGTAACAGCAATAGACAGCAAAATAACAAACGTGGAAGTAGTTCAAGCATTTCAAAAAATAAATAAAGTTTAATAGGTCTGGATCCCGCGTATGAAAAAAAAGTTGATTAATAGCAAGCTGCAAATTTGTTAATAGCTTAAAGGTGTCTAGTCGGACAAACTTTGATATATAGGAACACTGGAACAGGGGAAGTTTTAGTTGTGGAACAGGTTAAAAATTTGGAACGGTCAGACCACGAAAACGTCACATGTATTTTTTCCGACAGAACTTCCAATTGATTTGTTACCCTTTCATTAAACTCTCATGCAAAAATCAGGCTGCTATTTATCACCGAATGGGAATTATAATGAGTGGAACACGTAGAATATGTCAAATGACAGGAATTATGACAGTTGATAAATAGCAGTCTGATTTTTGCATGAGAGTTTAATGAAAAGGTAACAAATCAATTGGAAGTTCTGTCGGACAAAATACATGTGACGTTTTCGTGGTCTGACCGTTCCAAATTTTTAACCTGTTCCACAAATAAAACTTCACCTGTTCCAGTGTTCCCATATATCAAAGTTTGTCCGAGTATACATCCTTAAGCTATTAACAAATTTTCAGCTTGCTATTAATCAACTTTTTTTCATACGCGGAATCCAGACCTATAAGCGGTTGGGATAGAGAATAGATTACTAGATTATTCCTGTGAAAGTGTGGAAAGCATTAAGAGAGACAGGAACAAGTTGGATAATAGGTTTATTTAATACGATATATTTAAGTGGGACAAAAGCTAGACGAATGGAGAAGCAGTCGGTATATTAGTACTTATTTAAGAAAACAAGGTAGATATAGAATGTACAAACTATAGGGCCATAATATTACTTAGTTACATCATAAAAATATTGGAGAGAGTAAATAATAAACGGATACTTGAAGAAACCAAAATATCCGATAATCACTTTGGCTTTATGCAAGGCAGATCAACAATGGATGTATCGCTCGTTATAAAACAACTGATGGTAAAAATGTAAATACACATGAATAGAGTTCTTCTAGAGATTCTGTGGTGGGCACTCGATAAGAGAGAAGGTTCAGGTGAATATGTAAAGATGGTGAGAGACGTATGAGATGTATGAGGGAGTAGCAACTATTGTTAGGACGGGTTTAAAAGTTAGTATTACAGAATATTTAAAATGTTCATTTAAGTTCATATACTACTAATAAAATGATATCCTTGAATGGTGAAACGATTGTGAAAAGAAATAGGTAGTTTTAAGTATCTAGGATCAATATTACAGAGTAATGGAGAAAATGTGTTGTGTGACAGAAAAAGTGCAATGAAGCCGAAAAGAAAATTCTATACAACAGTCATATATGATGTATGGTTCTGACCGTTTGGCAGTTAAAAGGAAAGAGGGACAACAAATGCATTAAAAAAATCATTAAATGGGTGAGTGAAGTGACAAAAAAAATAAAATTAAGAACGAGTATATTAGGGAAAGTGTAAGGGTGGCACCAATTGATGCCCTAATGAAACAACTTGAAAATTGTTGAAAATCTCTCATCAAAAGATAAAATAATGATGTTGGAAGATCTTTTTACCTGAATTGGATAGGCAAAAGGAAATAATCTGAATACTAAAGGGTATTGAAAAACATATCAATAGAGTGGCTAAAAAAATAGTAGTAAGAATATCTCGGAACATAAATGGACACTAATTTCACAATTCAGAAGAGAGAGAAACCAACAATAACTCCCATTAAGAAAAATAGGATACCCAAATATTTAGGAACAGATTATTGTTGAAATTTGTTAAGAATATATTAAAATATGCTTTTTTATAAACAAAATATCTAACATACATACATTTAAAATTCTTCTCCAAAATCTAATATTTATGTTTTTTTTTAGCAAGAAACATTAAAAAACGCAGTTTTTGCTTCAGACAAGGTCTTTTAGTATGAAATTTGTTAAAACATGCTTTTTTTATAAACAAAATATCTAATCTAACATACATTTGAAATTCTTCTCCAAAATCCAGTATTTCTATTCTTTTTTGAGCTTACAAGAAACATTAAAAAACACAGTTTTTGCTTCAAACAGGTCCTTTAGTAGATATAAAATTCTAAAAATAAGGGCCTCTCGAGATCGGCGAAATCAGCATATATTCGAATCCTCGACGGACAGTGACCTGACACAAGTAGCAAATCCGCTTACAGTTTCTTTATACGATAAATCAAAATATCTTTGGCATATATTCTTTGGCTGAGTGAGTCCGCTTTTATCGCCATCGAATAAAACCTCCATCGAAAATTGTGAATGAACTGTAAATAGGTTTTTTGAAAAATGCGCCTTGTTATGGTCGGGTTTCGTTCGGAATGTATAAATAAAACAGTGAGAAAAAGCGTTAAGAAGGTGGTAAAGATAATAAAATGAGAGGGGTTTATGTCGCAGGTTTACAGAAGTCGTAGCGGCTCAATGTAGGATAAAAATGTAGATGATTCCGTAGGAAGTACAATAAAATATGAAGGCATGATACAGAAAATCTAGTAAATATTATACATACAAAAAATAATAGATTTGTGTTTTATGAAATGAAAGACTGTTTGTTTTAAATAAATATATACATATAAAATGGGAATTCACTATAATTACAGTTGAATATACCTACTGTTACGTTACGTGTTAGTTGCGCAAGATTGATCCTACAAGAAAAAGTCCCTTGACACAAAAAGAAGAAGTATTCAAGTTGGGAATATTCGAGATGTCATCGAACATCCAGAAATTTCGAGAGAAGTCTTGAACATCAGAAAATATAATATATAACAAGCTGAAAATGAGAGCATTATCATAACGAAAACTTTGTTTATTTACGTATTTTAATTCATAATATTGAAAATCGCTATTATGAAAAGTAGTTTAGAATTAATAATTATGTTTATTGTGCAATTATATCATTCTAATTTAAATGTTATGAACTATAAAGGTAGTTTACTCTTGATCGAAATTAATATTTTTTATATACCTCGTATAAAATTAATAAAATTTTATAAATATGATGGTTGCACCATAAATCTTAGAAAATGAAGAGCTTTTTATGAAGAATAACTTTTCTTCGTCAAATTAAAAATAAAAGACTTACAAATGAAAATGTTGTTGGTATCCGTAATTTGAGAAAAATCTTCAATTTTTTTTCCCGTTAGAAGGATGTAATTGCACATATCAGACCATAATTTTTTATACCAAACAATATGATTTCATATACTGTCGGTTCGCTAAACTCAGACAAAACTGGCTAGTGATTTTAGTCAATAATTTGCCAATTTGGCAAAAAAAAATTATTAGTAATTAGTTAATAATTGCTAAGTAATTAGTTAATAATTACTAAGTAATTAGTAATTTTGCCAATTTTGGCAAAATTCGTAAAAAACAAAAAAAAATACCTACCAAAATCACTAGCCAGTTGTGTCGAGTTTAGCGAACCGACTATATTTTAATTTCATAGCAAATGGAACAGTCCATTTATCATAAAGGGGAGGTCGTATATTCGTATAAACCTTTTTAAAGCTGTTAATAAATTATTGCTTTCAAAATGTACTAAAATTGTATTTTTGAACATCTTATTTATTTTATATAATAATTAAATTTACTATCAAATGTCATTGATGTTTTATTAATACTTAATTTAAAATTTAGTTTGACATTCACGAAGTGTCAAACTCAAATGTAAATAACCTATTATGCTTTGCTTAACAAATCGAAATTAAAAAACTAGCCTACTTAATAGCAACGATTTCAGCTGGACGTGTAGTGTGTCGGAAGAAAATAAAACGATTGGACGTCACATTTTAAACTTTGAGGTCGATTATCTCGAAAACGGTTAGAAATATCGAAATGCCGTTTTCAGATTTGGATTCAGAAGGAAAAACTACATAAGAATCCATCGATAAATCTAATCTGTGTATTGCAAGAGCGGCAACGCAATCACACACACTTTTGCGAATTTATAAACGAAATGTTTTCGTTGAAAATACGGTGTTGACATTTTTGATGAACAGTTGTATTTAAGATTTTGACGTTTAAAGTTGTTAATGTGTTGTAAAAGTTATAAAGTTATTGTAAACGAGTTTCTGTTAAATAAATTTATTTAATACAAGCGTAAAAATACGTTTCGATTTCCATTTCTGAAATGGTTCTCAAAATACAAATTGCCTAAAACAATATTTGGCTTTATATCCCAGAGTAACGTGCATATATCAAATAGCTCCTCAGCATTCATCTGTAGCTTGTTTAGACAATTTCTTTAGGAAAGCCCAGAAAATGCAATTTTTGGAGTGCTTTGTGGTTTTGAATTCGCTGATTGACTTTTTGCTCGGCGTGGCGGATAGTTATATAATAGTTATTTATGAAACAGTTCGTGAAGTATGCTTTTTGCAAACGCACGCGATGTTTAGAGCACGATCAACAGCGGAGCGAGTGCTATACATCGCGTAAGTTCGCAAAAAGTACTTGACGCACAGTTTCATACAATATTTTATTTACAATAAACAAATAAAAAAACTGTAACTCTTCGTCACTGGAATTCATTTCTATTCTACAATTTTTAGAACTTTGACATTTAAAAATTCTAACTTTTTTCAAACCACAAAACTGTCAAAACTTTTGTTGTAATTTATTGCTCACATGTCATCACCATGACAACGCGAAAGTTAAGGATATTTGATTATATGAAAGTGTGCCAAAGAACAGTGCGAAAAAGTAAATCCCATTTAAAATACATTGTTACTTTACGCACACTTTAAGTCCTTCACGCACTGCTATCAATAATGACAGTTTTCACAAACTAAAAACTTTAACATAATATGAGATAGAGTAGATAAAATATGTTTTCTTACGGAAAATAAAATCTTTCGATTTTAAATAATGTTATACAGGGTGTCCCGAAAAGATTGGTCATAAATTATACCACAGATTCTTGGGTCAAAAATAGGTTGATTGAACCTCACTTACCTACTATATACAGTAGTGCACACAAAAAAGTTACAGCCGTTTGAAGTTACAAGAAGAAAATCGATTTTTTTTCATATATCGAAAACTTAGAGAGTTTTTATTGAAAAGGACATGCGGCATTCTTATGGCAGCAACATCTTAAAAAAAATTAAAATGAAATTTGTGCACTCCCTAAAAATGTTATGGTTGATTTGTTCCTTTAAACCCCCCCCCCCAAACTTTTTTTACACAATGTTTTTAAAACTTTTTTGCCTCCTATTATTTTTTCGATAAGCCAGTGTTTATCGAAATATTTTGAATATTTGTCGAATTCACCACATATTTGTATATGGTTAAGTACGATTATAGATTATAGAAACCTGTTAATAATCTGAAAATATATTTTTTATAATTTACATTTTTAGGTACATTTTGAAAAAGAAGCCACATCTCGATAAAAGGTGACTTGTCAAAAAAAGACTAAGAGGCAAAAAAGTTTTAAAAACACTGTGTTTAACTAATGGTACCACAATAATAGTTTAATTGGAACGTACACAAACATTTGGGGGGTTTAAAGGAACAAAACCCCCATAGAATCTTTATGGAAATATATTATTAAAAAAGAAGCCGCATCTCGATAAAAACTGGCTTATCGAAAAAATACTAAGAGGCAAAGATGTTTTAAAAACGTTGTGTTTAACTAATGGTACCACAATAATGAATTAATTCGAACGTACACAATAGTTTGGGGGGGTTTAAGGGAACAAAACCCCCATAAAATTTTTATGTTGTGGACAAACTTCACTATAATTTTGTTTTAAGACCTGCATGAATGATACATGTCCATTTTCAATAAAATATCTCTAATAGTTTTCGGTATGTTATGAAAAAAAATAAATTTTCATTTTGTAACTTTAAAGGGCTGTAACTTTTTTTATGGGGGCATTTGTATTAAGGTAAGTTAGGTTCAATCGAACTATTTTTGACCCCAGAATGTATGGTATAATTTATGACCAATCTTTTCGGGACACCCTGTATAGTATTTGATAATTATATTTTCCTACTAATCCAAATAAAAAAGATCGTAGAAAAAGTATAGTATTCTACTCGCATGTAATGCGACTCGTGTCGCAAACTTCATCATCGTGAGTAATAGCACTCATTACATGCTCGTTAAATAATATACTATTTTCTACGCGAAATATAAAGGCTGTAAATTATTTTTAAATGGCAAAAAACATTTAAAGGAGATACTCCTTTTTTGCACTTTTTTCTCATTTATTGTTATTTTTTAAACACTAAACATTAAATTTTCAATTTCTAACTAGTCAACTATTATATAAAATTGAAAAACAAAATTTTTTCCTTCTATGTATAAATTTTTTGTAGGAGTAGTATTAGGTATTGGGCCCATACTTAAAAAATATATTAAATCCCTCATCAAATAATCCTGCAAAAATCAGCTGTGAGGGTATAAATTTTATGATTCTTTATGATGTGTGGAGTCATAAATGATTTTGTAGCAGGATTATTTGATAAAAATACTTTTAAGTGTAGGCCTAAGGTCTATATCTATCGGGCTAAGTTAAGCTCGAGGACTTTTTAACCTAGCCCTAGAATACGTCTTTAAAACTACAAATTGGTCAACATATGGCATCAACGAATGACCTCAGTTAAGTTAAACCGCCTTAGTCGTGATTATAGCGAGCACATTCGAGGAACTGCCAATTATGATGGAGGAACTCGCAGGTCACACTGTTACACAAAAATAATAACGTTGAAACGCCCAATACAACATTGGAGACCTTACGAAGGCAAACGACCAAGAGGAAGACCTCAGATGAGATTGGTAGATATTATAAAAAGAAGAGCCGGAACAAATTGAAAGTATGTTGCTCAAAATAGCGATCCATGGAAGGAGTTGGGAGAGGCCTGTTCAAACATGGACGATAGAAGGCTAAGAAGAAGAAGAAGAATGTCACTCGAGTTATAGGCGAAAATATGGGCACAAAAAGCTTAGATTTTTTTTGCAGGTTTTGTTAATAAAAAATTAAGCACAAGGTTTGTGATTAAAGCATATCGTGATTATTAATACAAGGTACATCCTGAAGTGATTTCAGCAAAAACAAGCTGAAAATGCGAGCATTATCATAACGAAAACTTTGTTTATTTACGTATTTTAATTCATATTATGGAAAATTGCTATCATGAAAAGTTGTTTAGAATTGAAAAATTATGTTTTAATGTGCAATTACACTTACTTGTATAAAATTAATAAAATTTGATATAGATGGTACATTATAAATTTTAGACCATGAAGAGCTTTTTATGAAGAATAGCTTTTCTTCGTCAAATTAAAAATAAAAGAGTTATAAATGAAAATGATGTTGGTATCCATAATTTGAGAAAAATCTTCAAATATCTTGTTCCATTAGAAGGATGTAATTGCATATACAGTATGTCCCTGTAAGTTGTATCCATATGGAAAACTTTTTTATTATTAATTTTACGAAAAAAAGTTATTCTTCATAAAAAGCTCTGCATGGTCCAAAACCTAAGATTCAACCATCAGATATCAAATTTTATGAATATTATACGAGGTATGTCAAAAAGTTTGAATTTCACTCAAGAGTAAAGTAGCTTTATTTTTCACAGTATTGAAAATTGCTATTATGAAAAGTTGTTTGGAATTAAAAACTATATTCTAATATGCAATTACATCCTTCTAATTGAAAAAAATTTTTTTTGAAAAATTATGAATAACTAACAATATTTTCAGTAATTTTAATTCTAATAACTCTTTTATTATTAATTTTACGAAAAAAGTGATTCTTAATAGAAAGTTCTGCATGGTCTAAAATACTCTAAAACCTAAAATACAACCATCTTATGTCAATTTTATACGAGGTATGTCAAAAAAGATAAATTTAGATCAAAAGTAAAGTACCTTTATAGTTCAAAATATTTCAATTAGAAGGATGTAATTACATACTGAAACATGGTTTTTAATTCTTAATAACTTTTTATAATAACAATTTTCGATATTGTGAAAAATAAAGGTATTTTACTCTTGAGCCAAATTCATATTTTTTGACATACTTTGTATAAAATTGATAAAATTTGACATAAGATGGTTGTATTTTAGGTTTCAGACCATGCAGAACTTTTTATTAAGAATCACTTTTTTTCGTCAAATTAATAATAAAAGAGTTATCAGAGTTGAAATAACTGAAAATAATTTGTTATCCATAATTTTTCAAAAAAAAATTTTCAATTAAAAGGATGTAATTGCATACTAGAATATAGTTTTTAATTCCAAACAACTTTTCATAATAGCAATTTTCAATATTGTGAAAAATACAGCTATCTACTTTACTCTTGAGTGAAATTCAAACTTTTTGACATACCTCGTATAATATTCATAAAATTTGATATCTGATGGTTGAATCGTAGGTTTTGGACCATGTAGAGCTTTTTATGAGGAATAACTTTTTTTCGTAAAATGAATAATAAAAAAAGTTTTCCATATGGATACAACTTACAGCCACATTTTATAGAGCCTGTGAAATGTCGTATAATCCGTGTAAAATATTAAAATACAGTAAGAGCCACCATTCTAGACACATAGGAAAATTGAGCTATTACAGTCCTGGGCATTTCACTTGTTGCAATATTTATTATTATGTCAAGTGACGTTTAGAACGTCAAAAAATGTATAGAAACTGAATATTAACAAATACGCTAGACTATAATACATACAACTCTTGACATTTCCTATTAATTTTGTGGAAGCAAACAAAATAGCGCCATCTTGTGATATGAGTTATAACCACAAACTATGCATTTAAAAGAAAGGTATTTTTATAGGATTAAATCAAAATACAATTTTAGTTGTGAGCTATTTTCTTTAATTTCATATTCTTACTTGTTAATTTATATAATTTTTCCTTTTTACTATCGTTAATTTTATTTACATACGCTTTTATTAAAAGATCAAAATATTTATCTATAAAAGTTTTGTGACAATTTGTAGGTACATATGCAGGGGCGGTTTCTCCATTGGTTCACTTGTGCAGTGAACACCCAATCAAATTTCATTAAAATACATATTTTTAAAAATCTCATAAATATCATTAAAATATTTTTTCTTAAATCTCATAAATATCATAGTATCATTAAAATATAACTGTATTTATTAATCACATAATTTGTTTGCACAACACCGCTACGCTAGATGCACGTGGTAAGTGCAGAATTCAAATTGAACCCAGCCACTATACAGTAACCCTATAGAAGAACGAGAGCTCTTAAATCCGTGAACCAGGAATTCTCCTATCTTAAAACATTGACCATTTGTGCACTGCACACAGAGACCGGGGCGAAGCGTTTCGATTCACAGTTTGGCATTTTCTGTTGTGGGATTTTATTAAATACAATATTGGTAGGTAGTTTTTTTAGGATGGTGGAGCCTTATTCCGTGAAGTTTATAAAAGAAAATGCAAATAGTTTTGAAAATCGACTTCTTATAAAAAGAATGGACTAACTTGGCCGGAGATAAACTTGGTACAAGAATGTGCAATAAGAAACAAAAAGTTTAAACATCGTTTTAAAGTTGAATAATATAGAAAAACTTAGTGATTATGTGGGTGTGATAAACTACATTCTTTATTTTGTTTTCCATGTTTAGTATTTTTAAAGAATAAAACTATAATTTCAATCTCGGTCTTTGGATGCCGTTAAAATAAACGGATTTTAAACAGTTTTGACAAAGCCATTTCATTATTCGTAACTTCTGCCTCCACCTTCACCACCGAAGAAGCGCCATCATTCAGTAGATATCATATTCTGCACAAAACAAAAAAAGTGTGTGACATCCTGACTAATCGGGTCAAAGATAGGTTTCATTTTACAGAACATCTTTTGGCGAGGCCCCAAAAATTTTTCTCCTGCGGCGCTTACTCACCGTTTGTATAATTACATTCTTTAATTGAACACCCTCCTTAAATTACCACGAGCCGCCACTGTACATATGTAACTAAATCCATTTTGGAGAGTAAGTAACATTTTAATTTTAAATTATATTTAACATTTTCAACACTCTCTTGTATATAATTTTGAAAATACCTTTTTAATACAGTCGAACCCGCTTATTAGAATACCGGTTATAAGAATATTTCGGTTTAAGGAATACAAATTTGAGGTTCCGAAAGGTTTTTACTAGCTATCAATGATCGGTTATTAGAATATCCTTGTTATAGGAATAGTTTTACTTGGCACGAAGGCTATTCCAATAAGCGGGTTTGACTGTATATCATTAATTTTATCTGAAGCTCCCTTTATAAGTTACACCTAAATTTCACACTATCGCTATCAAGTGTATCCTTAACCTTAATAATAGAAAATAAATTTTCTGTACAGTCTGGGGTTAGCCTTCTTGTAAAAAGAAATTGCAGCTACACACCCTCTCATCGGGGTGAATGGAGGCAAAGTAATACACTTTTTAGTTAATTTTGTTGCCATCCTAGGTATTTGCCGAGAATCCATTTTACCGAACCTATTAAGACGTTTTGTGTAAAAATACAAACACAATTTACCAAGATTAGCTAATTAATTATTCAAAAATAAACAAAATTAAATTTGTATGTTTAGGTTGAAAAAACGTAGTTCAACTCAAGCCGGCAGAGGCGCTAGTGGCAACGTGCTTCCAGTTTTCTGTGGGAGTTAGATGTACATATTATAGTCTAATGCAGGGGTGGGCAAAAGCCGGCCCGCGGGCCGGATCCGGCCCTTTTGCTTACTTTATCCGGCCCATTGAGAAATCCCGCAAGCAATTTTTTTAAGAGCGTAATGCATTCATTTTTTTCGAATCTTGAGAAAACTAATAAGTATTTTTGAAAAATTTAAACGCAGAATGAAATATTACATTATTACCGAGGGCCGAAAGTCCCTGAAAACTTCTATAATGTTTATCACAGAGGTGAAAAAAAAAGAGAAAATTTAGTGTGATTTTTAATTTCAAATTATATCTTTCTCCTTTTAATGATGCTCAAAAGTTCTCTGTTCCTTTTCCATTCTGTGCAACGCCATTTCGTTCGTAATATGATCGTTCCATAGTATTTTCATAATTCACCTAAAAAGCCACATCTCAAAAGCTTGCAGCTTTTTCATTAAGTCAGCATTAACAATCCAATAAAGAAGAAGAGAGTGGTCATAACATTTTTATTATTATCCCGGTTTTTTATAGCGTTCTCCGTCTTCCGGGTGCCAGTTTCCAGTTTCGTCCATCGTTGCATTCGTCAGGGTGAAGGTTCCTTTCCGACATTGCCCTCTGTATGCCGCCTAGCCAGGATTGTTTCGGCGTTCCTCACTTCCTTCTTTCCCTTGGCGCCCATTTTAAAATTTGTTTTGGCAGCTTGTCGTCGTCCATTGACGTCGTACATGACCATACCATGTCTCCTTTGAATTTTGTCTATAATGGTTGACTTGACATAACATTTTAACATCCGATATTAGATTTGCAGATTGAATCTTTGGTTACTCAGAAATTTCTTCATCTTCAAAAAGGCTGCTCTTGATTACTCTATTCTTGATCAAATTTTTGAAGTTTATTTTTTATCTGGATCCTTGTTATGGCTTAATATAATGGATCATTTTAAAAATTTTGTAATTTTACTGGGAACAAATTGTTAGCATGTACATACACACCAGAAAGACAATTTATTATTATTAACAGTCAAATGTCTTTCTCCAAATGCTTTAAAATGATACTATAGTATTTTTGTCAAAAAAATTTCTTGAGCAGAGAAAAACCTCCACCAAAAACATTAGCGTACATACTGGGTATAGTCCTCCGGCCCGGGAGACAATTCGAAAATTTCATTTGGGCCCGCGCTTAAAAGTATTTGCCCACTCTTGGTCTAATGTATTTGATATTAACATAGAAAATTGACAAACAATAGATTAGCTCTATTAAATCCAGCTAATTTTGACGCTTATAGTTGTCATCTTGTTAAAGTTTTAAAGTATTGTACTATTCTTGGTGTTTGAATAAAATTATTTTAAAATAGAGTAATAATACTATTATAATATCTAATGTATTTTTGGTATCGAAAAACAATTATTTTGAATAGTTTCTTGACAGAAACATGACAGGGATGAAAGTCACATCCGAGAACGGACCGGATTAGCCCATAAGCATAGCAATTAGGTACCTACCCATGTGTCTAGTACGGTGGCTCTTACTGTATACGGATTATACAACATATGACAGAAGCTCGAAACAAATGACTGTGAATGAAAGGCCCTATTGATGAAGTGTAGTAAAGTGTTTTGAATCGTAAACAATAGATGGAAATGGAAGTCCATTTGTCATTAGGTACACCCATTAAAGGGGAGGCCGTATACTCATACAAACCTTTTTACAGTTGTTGTTAATAAATTATTGCTTTCAAAATATACTCAAATTGTATTTTTAAACATCTTATTTATTTTATATAATAATTAAATTCACTATCAAATGTCATTTATATTTTATTAATACCTAATTTAAAATTTAGTTTGACATTCACGAAGTATCAAACTCAAATGTAAATAACCTATGCTTTGCTTAATAAATTCAGATTTAAACTAGCCTACTTACTACCAACGATTTCAGTTCACGTTTCGTGTGTCGGCAGAAAATAAAAGGATTGTGAAGTCACATTTTAGACTTTCAGGTCGGTTATCTCAAAGACGGTTAGAGATATCGAAATGCCGTTTTCAGATTTGGATTCAGAAGACAAAACTGCATGAGATTCCATCAGTAAATCGGTTTTAAGTATTTCAGAATCGGCGACGCACGAACGAACAGACTTTGCGAATTTATAAACAAAAAGTTTTCGTTGAAAATAGACTACATACTATGGAAATTGTCCAATTCAAAGCAGATCCCGCCTATACTAGCTGAAGTTATGGACACTCTGTATAAAATAATGAGAACAAAAAGATAAACCATAAAAAATATTTTCCTAGTTAGTACTTATTGTAAATAATAAGTATAATAAGTTCGTTCGAAGGTCGCTCTCGATATATTTTTAAATAAATCGAATTAGAAATAACATTTAACCGTGCTACGAATCATTTACCCTTTTAATGGTACATTGTTGCTAATTAGATATGCATTTAGTAGACCGTGATCAAACGAGTAAAATATCTATAGCTTTGCTTTGTTTCAGAAATAAGCAGACGCTGCTGGTGACAACCAAGACGGAAGAGGTGTATCACACCTCCGATAGATAGAAATAAGGTTGGTATTTTTAAGACAACCATCTCAAATGTCCAAGCTATTGTTATTGAAATTTGAAGCAGGATGCGTTTTCCAACGCTTAACTGTACTTTTTAAAGTAATATACAGCGTGTTTTAGTTTTAGATCCAGATAACTGTGGTTTATTGATTATTTAAAAAAAATGTTTTCTGTACATTAATGCGTGGTTAGACAGTATGTGCTTACATTGTGAACGGCTTTATATACTACAGCGAACTATACACAACACACTTTTTTAGCTTCGCCTTCTTCTTTCTTTACATCCACAATTTTGATTTTTAACTGACGAAATATTATCTCTATGGAAGATTGCCTCTCCATCTCTCTTGCAATCTGCCGATACTTCTAACTCTTGGTGATTAGTCCTTTGTTATTTAAATGCCTATTGTGTATACCATTCTATCGATATTTGCTATATTTCATTCTTTTTTCTATTTAGTATCCACTCGTTTACACCCTGGTACATTACATTTTGTTCTGATCTCGCCACCCCTTATTTGGTCTTTCAGTGTATTTCCTGTAATTCTTCTGAGTATTCTCATGTCCAACCTGTATTGAGTATTGATGGCCAACCTCAATAGAGAAGACACTTAGAAGAAAGACATATAATCGGTTTGGGAAATTTTGAAACTGGCCGTTAGTATAGGTAGCCGCACTTGATAGGTCGACGTTGATAGAGGTTTCACTGTACATAATATTGATCTTAACAATTTCTCTAAATCAAATAACGAACAAGTTATTTAACATAATAAAATTCTTTATTCCTAATAGAGTTGCAGTATTTTTGTAAGTACCTACCAAACAAATAACTCTTTGTTACTTCCTATTATTTTTACTACTCACTCACCTTTCACTCAAAAGTATGAACGTTTTACGTTCATACTTTTATCAAATATTAGTTCGATTTTCCTCGCAAGATTAACTTCAAAATTAAATTCCATTAGATACCTTAGTAAAAAAAGATAATAACTAAAGTCAATAATAAACAAAGCTCTTCAAAATAACATCATAGAATCCAATCAAGTTCTATCAGAGAATAATGTGTTTAACCTAGATGTGTACTTTTCTCAGATCGGACTTCGTCTCCAGAACCGGCCTAAGGCGAGTGGAGATACTTATTAACACAAAATTGAATTTATATTAGAAGACAGTAAATATCGCTTTTTTTTTCACAATAACCTACAAATCAGCTATACTTCTAAATACACTCAGGTGCAAAAAAATCGATGCACACCTGAGAGAAGAAAACAGATTTTCAGAGATGCAACTAGATTGAGCATGAATTTAAGGAAAAACATTAATTGCAAATAAGAAGTACAATTTATGCGAAAAAATTATTTCTTTATAATAACATACTTATGGCATTATTCGAAAGTTGATAGTTTTCGAGGTAAAAGCATTTTAAAATTGAAAAATACGAAAAATGACGATTTTCAAGGCTTAATAACTTGGTTAAAAGTTATTACCATGAAAGTCAGAAAGTGACTAAATCCAAGTTTAAAGCCCCCCTACAAGATCCTGAAGAAATTTTTGTCATTGTTTGATTACTAAGCTGTTATTTTTAAGTTATAATAATGCGCGCCATGTACGTATTAGGCGGCCGTCCATGATGAGTGCGAAAGAGATGCCATTCAGGCACTCCAATGGCGCATCTCTCTCGCACTCACATTTACAGCCGCGTCAATACGATCTTACGCTCATTATCAATAAATAAAAATAACAGCTTAGTAACAAATTAATGACACAAAATTTCTTCAGGATCATGAAGGGGAGGCTTTAAATTTAATTTAGTCACTTTCTGACTTTCATAACAGCCGAGTTATTAAGTCTTAAAATGGCCATTTTCGCGTTTTTCAAATTTTAAATTGCCTATAACTCGAACAAGATCAACAGTAGAAAAAAATTACAAGAGACCTTTTCTGTCCAGAATGGTCCGGAAAATCTAAAAAAATATATTGAATTTTGCAATTTGATTAAAAAAAAATTGTTAAAAAAAGTTGGACCACTTTTCGCGTGGGCGACTTCTTGAATCTTATTCTGGGATGTCTCACGAATGTGATTATGCAAAAAAATCTCATGGGAATATTTCTTCCAACGAACCCGCTGTTTTCGCCTTGTCTACATCCTTTTATTATTTCTGATTCTATTCCATCTTTTCCTCCAGCTTTTCCATTTTTAATTATTTTGTCATATCTTGTTCTATTTTTTTCTTGTGCTTGATGTGTCATTTGAGTTCAGGGTTATGTATGCGTCTTATTTCCGGACTTTTACCTTCTTGTGTGGTGTATATTGTATCTCGTTATTTTCATCTTTCGATATATTTCTGCCCTCTTTTCTTTATTTGTCAAATAAATATTTTTCCCGTTTTCTGATAGCAGTGGAATGTATTTTGAGTTAAATAAATTAGATACATTCTTCTTTTTGTGTCAATTAATTGAATTTAATAAATTTGAACACCCTGTATAAATAATTATGTTAATATTTATATTACTGAATGGAGAATTGAATAACATTTCAAATTAGCTATCAAACGAGCGATCTCTTTAAAAAAAATCATCGATTACGTCATCACCAGATGGATGACGTCACTATTTAGTATGATAATGATGCCAAAAAATCATAAGTTAAAAATAAAACATGACCTGTTTCGGGATTTGTTTCCAAAATGGCCCATTTCCGAAAAAATGAATTAATTCCAACCTTTACGTGCTCAATAATATTGCGTGTTTAGTTCTGCTTCAGTTACTACTTTTACTTATTTTATCGTCATCTCTAGCTCTTGTGAATGTTTTTTTTGTTATAATTTGTTTCATAATGACAAACTTGTCCTTATTACCCATGCATCTTCTGAATCCGTATTAGTCTTTTTCTACGGTGGCATCTGTAATGTAATCTAATGTAATCTTTAATATATTGTTAAAAACTTTAGAGCAGCTTATTTGCATTCCGTGTTTGTCTGGCTGACGATATTATTTTTATAGATTACACATATACACATCATTGTACTCTTCTGACAGACAAACTATGCTATTTAAAACTTTGGAAATGTGTGATATCCAAGAAATCATGAATATTAGAACTATTTAATTATTTTTTTAAAACCAATATTTATTTTCAGCAATACAACTTATTTTCTGTTCCATCTTTTAATCTTTTTTTCCAAATTTAGATACATCTTGCTTCAATCTAAAAAAAACCGTAATTAAATCTCCGTCCTTTCCAAACAGAAATTCGAAAAGTTGTGAAAGTATGTCATCATACCCCTACGCCTACGTAACTGTGGAGAGGTTTTGGCGATTCGTATTTCGTGGCCCATTTTACAACACTCGTCAAGATTAAAGGATAACTTCAAATGATTGAATTTAAACTTTAGAGTACAGTTTATAATATAGGAAAGCTGTTTCTAGATTGTTAGAGATTTTGAAGTTGGAGAAACATCAAGACAAATTCTGACGGTTATTAAACGAAGCCGAGGAAAAACCTATTTCAGATTTTAAAGCCCCACAGGAAGAAGGCCCTTACACTCAACGAAAAATGTACGTAATATCAATAAAAATGTTAATTCAGACAATAAACGCAATACTTAAAATTTGTCCAATTCTTGGTTTTATTGGGACAACAAAACGATGTTCATCAATTCATTATTTTCGTTCGTTGAGCCAATGTATTACGTTTATTGAATGGACGAACATTCATTATGTATACCATAATATCACTTTATTGGTATTACGAACTCTGTTCACTGAGTCAACGAACACTATTTATTGATATTACGAACTCTGTTCATTGAGTCAACGGACACTATTTATTGAAACAACAACGTCGTTAATTGACCGACGAAGACTATTCGTTGTGTCAATAACAGTGGTATTTCTCCTAACGTATTTCGTTTAGTTCTACAATTATTTCCGTTTATTGTTACAATTAATTCCGTTCATTCCCACAATAAATACAGTTTTTCTTACAAGCAATTCTATTCATTCTTAAAATCAGTTTCGTTCATTCCTACTATGAACGTATTTTATATTAATAATTACTGAATGCAATAGCCCAATGTATGATATTAATTGATTAATAATAATTTTTTAAATCCCCCTTTTTTGTCCTTAACCTAAAGGACTTTACACTGTGTGATTTTTCATATGATTTCACTTATACAGTGTACTGGAATAAGTGTTACACTCCCCCACCCCCTTATTAACTTATTTATTTTTAGCACATAAACAAAACGCTCGGACAGGTCGATTTTTAAAATAATTAAAGTATATTATAACATCAATGTTTCGAACTTTACACGGTCCCTCTTCAGGTGACAGGCGCGGCGTAACTTTAATTTTTTTTAATGGGAAAGTACGTCATGTGACAGCTTATTTAAAAGCGTTTGAAATAGTGATTCCAAAAATGTATAACACTTTAATCCCTTTTGAGAGCGCAGGTGCAAAATTTCGATCGAATTCTTTTTAAACGCATTCATTTTCTTTGGAATTCTGAGAAAACTAATAAGTATTTTTGAAAAATTTAAACGCAGAATAAAATATTACATTATTACCGAGGGCAGAAAGTCCCTTAGAATAAACAAAAAGTTTCTGTTGAATGGTATGCCTATTTGAAATTAATAATCATACTAAATTTTTTCTTTTCCACCCCTGTGACTTATTAAAATAATTATTATAGAGGTTCTCAGGGACTTCAGACCCTCGATAATACTGTAATATTTTATTTTGCATTTAAATTTTCAAAAATAATAATTAGTTTTCTCAGGATTCGAAAAAAATTAATACATTTAAAAAGAATTCGACCGAAATTTCACGATAATAGACACACAAAAACTTCCTTCTACTACGGACTACACTTGAAAACGAAATCTAGGGGTATCACTATAAGGAAAAGCCGTTAACTTTCAAATGGTCAAGCAAAACATTTATTGTCTCAACAACTACGATTATTGTCACAATAAACGCATTTATTGTGAGTATTAAATGCAGTAGTAGATTGATTAATGCATTCGTTGTCACAACAATCAATTTACATATATTCAATAATCATATATTACTCTATATTAACAACATTTGTACATTGTTTTAATGAAATCTGTACGTTGTCACGATAAACCAAGGTAATTGTTTGTCATCTACGAAATCAAGAACGTGAGTTGCTGCCAGAATTAACAGTATTTATTAAATATACGAAACTAACTTATTGGCTGAATAAATTGAGTGTTATTGATTAATGTACTGTAATGGAGAAATAGATGGAGATGCATGCAGTAGAATTAGGGCTGGATGGATGAAGTGGAAAGAAGCGAGTGGTGTGTTGTGTGACAGAAAAATTCCAATGAAGCTGAAGGGAAAATTCTATAAAACAGCCATAAGACCGGCTATGATGTACGGGACTGAATGTTGGGCAGTGAAAAAGAAAGAGGAACAACGAATGCATGTGGCGGAAATGAGAATGCTTAGATGGATGAGTGGAGTGACAAAGAAGGATAAAATTAGAAATGAGTATATTAGGGGAAGTCTAGGTGTGGCACCAATTGATGCCAAAATGAGAGAGCATAGGTTAAGATGGTTCGGTCATGTTCAACGTCGAGACGTTAATCACCCAATACGAAGAATAGCTGAAGTGCAGATTCCTGGAAGGAGTAGGAGAGGAAGACCAAAGAAGACCTGGGGGGAGGCGATAAGGCAGGACATGTTGGTAAAGGGGATTAACATTGATATGACCCAAGACAGAATTGTGTGGAGAAATGCAATTAGGGAAGCCGACCCCGCATGGGGATAAGGCAAAGAGAATGATGATGTACTCTAGTTATTCTCACAATTATTATTCAATGATTGTGACAATAACCAAATACATCCGTCAATGTCTAAAAGTTCCTTGAAACAACAAATTAAATTGTTGTGACAACGAAATACTATTCAGTAATCACTGTTAATCAATATTACGAACTAAATTTTTTTGAGTGTAGGACGTCCACGAATAGAGACAAAAAAAGTGGACATACGAACTCGTTATAATTTCTGTCCGCAACAATTCCGATTTTTGCGACATACAACAGAAAGTATGTATTTCAAAAGAAGATGACTGGGTGATGTAGAAGAAGATATCATAGCAATGAATGTTAAAGACTAGCAACTTCAGTGCAAGGACAGAAAGAATTAAGGCCAGGGTAATAAGACAGAAATATACCCCGTCCGTGACACTTCAACAGCCAGGGCCAGGGTACTGATGCGTTTTTTCGGCAGGTAATACCTATAAGAACAAATTGTAACTATTTCCTGCGTAGGATCTGGCGGCCATTTTTATTTATAAACAACTTAGTGTCAAAAAAACGTTTTTTTTTCCTTTTTTTTTTTAAATTAATGGAAAACAGTGAGACTTGTGGTTTTCTTAGTACAGCTATCTTCGAGAGAATGGAAAAAGCTTTAAAATGGGGTATTACAAAGTTTAATACACTCATTTATTGTTAATATAATTGCAAAAAAATGTCGAAATTTCAAAAAAATTAATTTCGCAATAACTATTGTAAAAATAAATTTTGTACAGCTTTGAAGTTTGTCAAATGAGGGTTCTTTGGTGCTTAATATGTGACAAAAATTTCAAAGCGATTCATTCAATTGTTTATATATTTATATATAAAAAGCTTTTTTTTTGCAATAACATAAGTCAGAAAAAAATAACGTCGCTGAGCCGAATTTTATGACGGCGATGGTCTCCAAGTTACCTGGAGCCTAGGGTGGAACTCGTCGTCTGGAGTTTTATGTTATAATAATTTAAAATCAGTCAATAACCATTACTCGGGGGGTGTTGCACGTATGAATGATTATAACATAATACTCCAGGCGACGAGTTCCACCCTGGGCACCAGTTACCTCGGAGACCATCGCCGTCCCCATGAATTTCATGCTTAGCGACCCCCAAAACCCCCGAATAATGGCTATTGATTTATTTTGAATGATTATAACATAGAACTCCAGCTAACGAGTTCTAACCTGGGTACCAGGTATCTCGAAGACCATCGCCATCTCCATGAAATGCGTGCTCAGCGACCCCCAAAACCCACCGAATAATGGCTATTGACTTATTTTGAATGATTATAACACACAACTCCAGATGACCAGTTCCATCCTGGGTACCAGGTACATCGAGACCATTGCCGTCATGAAATGTGTGTTCAACCACTTCCAAAACCCCCGAGGATAAAAATTGAATTCATTTCCGTCAATATTTCTCGAGTTATAAATTTTTCATTTTCTATCTCCTTGCGATGTCGCTACTTTAAAAAATTAATTTTTCTTATGCACAAAATTCAACTTTCATCTCCCGGAGATCAATTTAGTTCACAAAATTTTCTGACAGTCTCTCGAATCAAATGCAAAAAGTTGCCTAACGAGTGACGATTCATCTTATTGTACAAAATTCGTAGGTTTTGGGCTTTTTAGTGCTTGTTAATTCGCCTAATGCCACTGTTTGTAAACAAAATCTTTATATGAAAATAATATAGTTATAGTGTTAGTTGTAATTTTTGTGAATATATGTTTTAAAAAAATGTTTTATTGCATTCGTGATTGCTGATTCCATATATCTTCCAATGCAATTTTTATATGTAGTTTCCCGCGTTTTAGGTTTAACATGTTTCATTTCGGAAAACTACCACTGCCACATGCAATTCAATATTGGACATGGCGGGTTCCCGGTTACGCCTACAACATGAACAAACGAAGAATATAAAACTCCCACGCACTAATCAGAATAATACCGCCGTTTTCACCAGAATCATTCCATTTGTAGTATAAAAGGATCAAGTTTTCATGCTGCCAATTATTGTTTTGTGTTGTAAGTCTACGTAAATTGCTAAAAATGAAGTGAAATAAGTAATGGATTCGACCGTTACTTGATGGAAGTTCATCTTATCTAACAATAAAACACTGAAAACGTTCGTTTTCTATACTTCCACAAAATGTATTATAACTATGTGACTACAGCTTTTTCAGCAGAATGCCTTTCTCAAGTGATTTAGTTTACTATGGGTTTGCGTTTTTAAAGTCTTTAACTGAAGATGTTGAGGAGTGGGGAGCTGTTTGTCTCGAGTTGGTCATTCAGAATTATATCTGTATTTTTTAATTTATTAATTTCCTTAAGGCCATTATTTTGAAAATAAGAATTTAAATTTGGTTGTTAAACGAGCAATTATAATCTAGAATTCTAGAAGTTAAAGTTTCGCACGTAGAATCTGGTTTTCTAGTATTGAAATCTTTTGTGTTCTAATATACGTTTGTTTAAGTTTCTACCAGTTTGACCGATGCTTTTGGGCAATCATCACATGTAAGTTTGTATTTGTTACACTCAAACTCCGAATTCGGACAATGTCCGAAATTTTTACTCACTTCGCGATGTAGACAACGTGAATTACCCACGTCGCGGAGTGAGCAATTTATTCGGACATTGGCAGAAGCGAAATACCCAGAACGCGTTGTAGCTAAACGAAAGTACTCAATTTCCGAAATAAACACGTTCACCGAAGATTGAGCAAAACCATAATACCCATAACACGATGTGGGTAATCTAGTTTACCCACGTCGAGTTGTGGGTCTTTGTAATTTGCTCAAACCTTGAAAGCCTCTAAAAACACAATCATACCCTACAAACTTTTGGGTAGAAACGATAAACAAATACTAAGAGCGAGAGCGTCATTGGCGTTACATTTTTCTATAAATTTTTTAGAGGGCGGAAGTGATTCGCATCAAACGGTTTTTAAACCTATTTAGGCTGAAAAAAAATGTTAATGCTACAAAACAGAAAAATTAAAATAATAAAATACATATTTACGACATATCTTTAATATGTAAAAAAATGCTCACAAAACATACATTTTAGATAGATATGAATCCATATAATACTACACCTGATTTAAAATGGGTGTTGCTTAAATTTTCGTTTTTCCTAGAAACCCAAACAATGCGGTAAAGCTTTCCACTTGACTTAGTTTGTTTCTTAGTAGGTACGAAATACTGCTGCATATTTTATAAATTGTTGTAAAATCGCTAGACCGAACAAAATAAGAATTCGTTTCATTTCCTTATTTTAAGAAGTATTTACGTCACTTGCTAATAATATTATTGTTAAGCGAAAGAACAAGAACCATTCAAATTTTGTTGGATACGGAAATTTAGACAAAATTCGATTTAGTACATAACAACAATGCATTTCAGAGGAGTATCAATATGCCTATTGGCTCCGTGCCTCTCCCCTCTATTTACAGAAATTTACAATCACGTGACACGCTGTCAGTTTTGTAAGGACGTTTTAGTATTGACTCTTATGGGATTATTTTGTTAAACTTGAATATTTTATTTTCTAGTGATAATAAACGAATACAAATTGTTAGAATTCATTAGTTATTCTTTTATAATGTCATTTATAGTTCAACAAAAATAATTTTTGTCGTTAATAAAAATTTATTGACATAATTTGCGATAGTGAGGTTATATAGGACATAATCCGTACTTTTTGTTGTCAATTCGGATTTATCAGAGCTAAAAAGTGTATGTAATATGTACAAAACTTATAAAAACGTAAATAATATTTCGATGCAATTTCGAAAACCTCTCGATGCAATTTAATTGGAGTATGGAGAACAGTGCCTACGTTCCTTCTGATGAAGCTCCAATAAGAGCAGAAAATCGCGGTTAAAGGAACTGGACTGCACTCCGTATTCTAATTAAAAAGTAAGATTGGTTTGCCTTCGCATTGCAACCGAATAAAAATGGTACACATTTTTATTTTATTTTTCGTATTACTCCGTAGAGTAACCAGATGCATTTTTCAGTTGGAACTTTGCCGGCTGCAGACGGGGGATGTGAATTACAAGGTGTAGAATTCCTTCCCTTTCGTCTTCACTGCAGCATCCATATGACTTGCAAATTATAGAAGTCTTGGAGGTGTTACCATGAAAATGTACCAATAAGTTTTCAATTTAAAAATCTTTTAGTGATTTTTAATATTTTTCAATATTATTAATTTACTATTAGGATTGAAAACTTGCTTCGTCTTTCAATTGCCAGATGGCGCTTGCCACCTATTATCATCACTTTGGTTGCGATGTGCGGGAAAACCTCTCGATGCAATTTAGTTGGAGTATGGAGAACAGTGCCTACGTTCCTTCTGATGAAGCTCCAATAAGAGCAGAAAATCGCAGTTAAAGGAACTGGACTGCACTCCGTAGTCTAATTAAAAAGTAAGATTGGTTTGCCTTCGCATTGCAACCGAATAAAAATGGTACACATTTTTATTTTATTGTAAATAATATTATTATATCATGTGTATATTACCACATCCTTTGTATATATAAAAAAAGTTAACCTCACTTAATCCTTGTAACAGCGTTAATTAATTTTATTCTTTGATCTAATTTTTTTGGGAATGCGGAAAATAAAAGTATTTCACATCACTAGTTTTCCATGTATTTTTACAGTGAACAACACAACAAATAACGTGATATGACATTTTTTTAAAACGTCCCATTTAAACATACAATAAAGCGTCCTTACAAAGATTCAAGCAACCGCCACCATGAGCAGGTCGATCGATTTTGCTTTGACACTTTGTTAACGCTCGGAGCGAATACAGGAACTGTTAGACAACAATGTGACCTAGCAAAAAAAGTTTTGAATGACAAGAAATATTTTACTTTTACATAAAAGAAACAGACCAGCAGGACATGAATACAACTCAGAAAACAAAAGTAGAGAAAAATAGAAATTCGAAGCATACCAAATAATATGAACTAGATATTTTAGCACTTCTGGAAACAAGATGGAAAAGGAGGGGGGAAAAGAAAAGAAAAACTTCACAATGTACTATTCAGGAGAAAATATACAGGGAAAATTGTAACTGCATCTATGAACAGTAAAAACTAAGAAACGGACTTATGGATACATAGTGGTATTATTTCATACATCAAAATCAAGAACATACAAGCCAATCTGTCAACAAAACATGCGATTAAAAAGACAAATTATACTTTACTGAGCAACTTGAAAAAGACCCATAAAAGACATTCTGATGATATTAGAACTCTTCAATGTCAAGATTGGAGAAAAGGAGAATATTAAGGAAGTTGCAGGAAAAGAAAAAATTCACGGAAAAAATAATAATAAAACAAGAATATGCAACTTAACTTAAAAGACAAACATATATTATATTATCAGTATAAAATTTCGCCATAAAAAACAACATAAAATAACATGGATCCTTTTAGACAGAAGAGCAGGTAACCACATAGATTATTTCATTCATAGCAGATTCTGACCAATAGAAAGCTACAGAAATCTGAATTAAATCGATAATTTTTGATAATCTCCCGTCGTTAAGTATATTACGTCAGATGCCCTTCGTTGTTACGAAAAAATACATTCAGTGACATAAATGACAATTAATGTTTTAAAAATTATAAAAGTGATGACTTTCAATCGTCAAATATTTATAAAAACTATGTGTTTAATGGTACTTACATAAATAAATTACAATAAAATTGTGGTTTTGAACAGTTTTATTCATGAAATAATCGCAACAAATTGCACTCGACCTCTGAAATTAATATAGAATTTTTGCTCTCGTGACACTTTGACATAATTAAAACTGTCAAAGTGTCACTCGGGAAAAATTCAATAATTTCAGAGCTCTTGTGCAATTACTACTGATAATGTACTTATTTCAAAAAATGGCTAAGAATCACAAGTTGTCAAATCATAATTATACAAGGGAGCAAATTTTGATTCAGACCACATATTTGTAATAGCAAAACTAAAAATGAAAGTATTAATAACGCAAGTTAAGCGAAATATGACAACAATCTGGAATCTTGGTGAGCTAAAAACAGAAACAGTAAACAATAAATATGCAGACGATATAGCAAAAACACTACAAACGATCGAAACTGTAGATGTAGATATAGAAACTAACTGGAATAACATAAAAACACGCACACCTATTGACCAATTTTTCTCTTAACACGCTAGGCAAGGTTTACTAGAGACTCATTAAGGAAATACTTCTAGAAGTAAAATTACTAGAAAATCACAACATTCTTCATTCGAGGATGTAGACATTTATTGCTTACGCTGGTATCAAACCTTGCTCCACTTTTCGATGTAGAGCCTTACATTTCTTCCTTCTTTCTTATACTATCACTTTTCTTACAAAATTCTATGTTCTTTTTCATTTCACTATCAGTAATTATACAGGGTGAGTCATGAGGAACTGTACATACTCCTACCTCTTATAGAGGCCCCTATGGGGAATAACAAATGACCATTAAAAAGTGTCTGCTCCTATTGTTTAATAATATACAGGGCGAGTTTCGCACTTTGACAGAAACTCATATTCGTCATAATTTTTGAACGGTCAGATCGATGTGTCTCTTATTTTGGTCAATCGTTACACTATTACAACCTAATCAACTGATTTATTCAAACTAGAAAAAAATCAGGCCCGGCTTTAAAAAATTAGTTCGTTTGGGTCTTAGAAAAAATTTCACCTTGTATACGCTTTTTGAAAACTCTAATATTAATTTTACAAAGTAGACAAATAGGCAATTAAAATGACATATTTATTTTTCCCCACACGATTATTTAATTTTTTATAAAAAAATAAAATTTGACTATGACTTAAAAATTTGGTAAAGTGAACCATAGATTAAAAAAAAATTAACTTTTATTACAAAAATTAATTTTTTTTAAACAAATATTTAGTTTATGTTACCACCCAATCAACTGATTTATTCAAACTAGAAAAAAATCAGGCCCGGCTTTAAAAAATTAGTTCGTTTGGGTCTTAGAAAGAATTTCACCTTGTATACGCTTTTGAAAACTCTAATATGAATTTTACAACTTAGACAAATAGGCAATTAAATTGACATATTTATTTTTTCCCCACACGATTACTTAATGTTTTATTAAAAAATCAAATTTGTCAAAATCGCAATTTTACCATAAAAAACAACGTTTTTCTTAAAATTAAAAGTTTCACCATTTTTTTTTCTATAACACGTCTAGATCTAAAGCTCCCCGTAACACTTCTCTTTTTGACTCTATAGTTTAACATAGACGTGATCAAATAGATAAATTTTAAATTTTTTCACTTAATTTTTGCGATTTAACTTTGCAATTCACGAATCTGCACATTTTATTTTTAAAAATTCATAACTTTTACGAGAAGAAGACTGAAAGTCTACAACAATTGTCATAGTCTTCACAATGGTAAGAGATATGTGCTGTAAAAATTTCAGAAAAAAAATGTAAAATGGAACGTTGTAGCGACTTAAACCGTGATTTCATCTTTTTTTTTTTCATTTTTAGGTTAAAATTCCGATTTTGACAAATTTGATTTTTTAATAAAAAATTAAGTAATCGTGTGGGGAAAAATAAATATGCCATTTTAATTGCCTATTTGTCTAATTTGTAAAATTCATATTAGAGTTTTCAAAAAGCGTATACATTTGTCTAATTTGTAAAATTCATATTAGAGATTTCAAAAAGCGTATACAGGGTGAATTTTTTTTCTAAGACCCAAACGAACTAATTTTTTAAAGCCGGACCTGATTTTTTCTAGTTTGAATAAATCAGTTGATTAGGTCGTAAAATAGTGTAACGATTGACCAAAATAAGAGACACATCGATCTGAGCGTTCAAAAATTATGACGAATATAAATTTCTGTCAAAATGCGAAACTCGCCCTGTATATTATTAAACAAAGGGAGCAGAAACTTTTTAATGGTCATTTGTTATTCCCCATAGGAGCCTCTATACGAGGTAGGAGTATGTACAGTTCCTCATGACTCACCCTGTATTAACTTCATTCCTAGTATTACTTTTCCTACATATCATAATTCATATTTTCATTTAGTTCTTTCGCCCTTTGTAGTATCCAATTAGTCTCTTGAATTCAAGCAATGTGCCCTCTTTAAGCACATCTAATAACTTATCCCCATATCTGTAACACTTCCAAGATTCCAAGAGTCTATTCTAATTTTCTAACTTATAATAGCCCCCCTGAAATAAGCCTCACCCGGAAATCCGAACAGAACTTCCGTTTGCTTCCGCAACACTTTCATAAAATGTTAAAAATAATATAAATAATACTGCCGCGTCTCGCCAGCCAATATTTTGACTGTCTTGTTAACGTAATTGGTTCCTTCTACACATAATATCGTAACGGTTTTTGTAACTTACATGTCCGCACAGCGCCAAGGATTATAATCGAACCAACTACAAGCACAAGCCGATTGCAGATCCTAGCTTTCTACGCATACGCGGTACGAATGGATTATTATAAGTTTATGGATATGTACTGAAAAAAATATAATTTCACCTAAAATACATCAAAATTTTAATAATTTTATATAATATAGTACATTAACAACAACAACTCCTTCAGTCATAATTGTCGCAGATCTTTACATAAATTATTATACATATTTATGAAACTTCGTAAAAAATCATATTAGTAGATTGGAATCTTTACTATTTATAAAAATAACTTTATTATTAATTTACATGAAATATATTGATTAATACTGACAACTAACATTTAATAAAAATATTCATTCATTCATTTTAGAGAAAAACTTTTAAATAGAAAGTTGTAAAAAAATAAAAAAAAAGCCACATACGGCAGTCAATGAGGGTATTTGACTCCGAATTCCATCCTACTACATAGATTTACGCGATATTTTCACAGTAAGTAGGGAATAGCTCATGAAACAAAGTCTATCATATGCCGATGTGCGCTTTCATCTTGGGGGTGGTTCCCACCCCTTCTCGGAAGTGAAAAATGTTTTGATTAAAAGAGCCACGGAAGAGGCTAGAAAACCTAATTTTAAGCAAAAACTTTTAATGTACTATAATTATTTTTTGAAAACTCAATAGATACTTTTTGAGTTATTCGTGGTTGAAAATTGGCCATTATCATTGAAAAATGACACCTTTTCGGACGGATTTTTGTGAATACCTCAAAAGCTATGCATCTAAAAAAAAACTGTATAAAATATTTCTGTAGGGTATAAAAAAAACAAAGAGAATCGTTCCTTCATAAATCTTCTAGTTAAAATAGAAAGAGGGATATGGTAGGTAAGAAGAGTTTCTTTTTTTGCTGCATGCTCAAATCGGTGTATTCAACTTGAAATAACAGAGAAACGGTCGATTTTAGGTGTATAATGATACTTACAACTTTTATAGTGCTTGAAAAGACCTTTAAAATGGGCAATACTAAAAATGTCGAGTGCATTCAAATTAAGCTATATATTCTGCAAAAAAGTTGATGACTAATGTATTTTAAGAAGAAATGAGAAGTATACTTAACCCCTCATCCATCAGAATTTAAATACATCGTTTTCCTTCTCCAATAGTTTTTATTATAGTGTTATTTATATAATATTCAAAAAGTTGGACTGATTTAAATTGAATAGTTTTTGAAAAAAATAAGATCAAATTATAGAGGGCATTTTTAAATTTTCTTAAAAATCTTCCTTTTTCACCATGTAACTCGAAGATGATAAGAGATACAAAAAAAGATACTACACAAAAATGTAGGGTATTTTCAGATTAAAATTTTCATTTTGTTTTTCATTACTGTATCTCTTATCGTTTTTAAGTTACATGGAGAAAAAGGAAGTTATGAGAACATTTAAAAATGCTCTCTATAATTATCTTTTTTTTTTTCAAAAACCATTAATTTTAAAACCGTCCAACTTTCTAAACATAGAAATAATACTATAGTAAAAGGTATTGTAGAAAGAAAACAATGCATTTACATTTTGGTGGATGGGGTTAAAATTACTTCTCATTTTTTCTTAAAACACATTAGTTATCAATTTTGTTTGCAACATATCTCGCTTAGTTTTAATGTAATGGACCTTCAATATAGCTCATTTTAAAGGTCCTTTCAAGCACTATAAAAGGTATTGGTAGCATTATACACGTAGAATCGACCGTTTCTCTGTTATTTCAAGTTGAATACACCAATTTGAGAACGTACCAAAAAACAAACTATTTTCACCTACCATATTTCTTTTTGTATTATAACTAGAGGGGTTATGAAGGCAAGCGACTCTTTGTTTTTTATAACTTACAAAAATGTTTAATATAATTTTTTTAGTTAGATGTATAGTTTTTAAGGTATTCGAAAAAAATCTTTCGAAAAGGTGTTATGTTCAAATGAATATTGGCCAATTTTCAACCAAGAATAACTCAAAAAGTATTGAGTTTTCAAAAAAAAATATGGAACAATTTTTGCTTAGAATTAGGTTATCTAGCGAATTCCGTGATAATTTTAACCAAAAAATGTTCCACCCCTAAGAAGGGGTGGGAACCACCCCCAAGATAAAAGCACACATCGGCATAGGGTAGACTTTGAATTATGACATAAGTAGGATAGAATTCGGAGGTAATAACCTGTTCTTGCTCCCATTGACTGGCCTAACATTATTTTTACAATAAATAATGCAATTGCAAAAAACGACGATTTTGGACTTTTCGAGGACTGTTTTGCAACAACAAATTAATGAAATTAAACTTGCCATAGCACAAATTGTGGCTTTTGTAATTTACTACAACTTTATATTTAAAAGTTTTTCTCTAAAATGGATGAATGAATATTTTTATAAATGTTAGTTGTCAGTATTAATCAATATTTCATGTAAATAATGTTGTTTTTATAAATTGTAAAGATTTCAATCTACTAACATGACTTTTTACGAAGTTTCATATAATTAAGTAAAGATTTGCGACGATTATGACTGAATGAGTTAATGTACTTACTTATATTATATAAAATTATTAAAATATTGATGTATTTTAGGTGGAATTATATGTTTTAAGTACATATCCATAAACTTACTACAATCCATTCGTACCACGTATGCGTAGAAAGCTAGAATCTGCAATCGGCTTGTGCTTGTAGTCGGTTCAGTTATAATCCTTGGGGCTGTGCGGACATGTAAGCGTTTTCGTATGCTCAATTTTCGTCGTTGGTGATTTTGGCGAAGGCACAGCTTCCATTGAGCCGTAAGGTCAAAATCAATCAAGGTGACTGACTGGTCTACTTTGAGAAAAGCAACAGCGTACTTTGTAATCTTTGTGTATGTATACATGTACACTTACAAAACAAAATGTGGGTTGGTGCGTTTCTGCATAAATGCTTCCAATTATTCATTCGATAAAATTTCGAAGATATAAGTCTGCTAATGCAACACCACGTCAAATTGCTTTTGATGAATACGAGGGTTTATCTTTACTTGGATTTTATGGTCCAAATATTAATTATTAGATTAAACATTTTTCGAAAACAACAGTCAAGCTGACGAAATAGCAATAAAAAAAAACTATAAACAACACTTTCCCGAAAAACTTAACATTTTCAACACTACCAATAAGAACTTTATATTAGATGGACGCTAGGTATATCCAAAGATATAGTCAAACTTGAACAAATTAACAACATACAAAGTCATTCCAAGGTAATGGTGCTAAGAAGGAAGACTTGATAAAATTAAGCAAGACACATCATTTTGGCTCGAGAACACATGCAAAAAAATAAAAGACCTCCAAAAAACACGACAGTTTCAACCGCCACAAGAAACTTAAATATTTAAAACCGCAGACGGAAAGATTTGTGGTTACGAACAACAGTGCAAAGAATGGGAGATATATATCAGTGATCTTTTTGGCGATTCTTCTCGTAAAAATATATACATACACATATTACCTATGAAATTCAGTTGGACAGGTCGCAGTATACTGAAATCTGAAGTCAGAAAACGAATACAGCAAGACAAAAATAATAAAGCACCTGGACCAGATCAAATCCCTGCTCAGCTCTTTAAACTTTTGGATGAAGAAAGCATTACCTACTACTTTTTTTTAAACAATTTACAACGAAAAACAATGAAAAATACCTGATGATTCGTTGGAGTTTTGGGACATTACCAAAGAAAAGCAAACCCACTATTTTCAGCTCCTTTAAACTTATCTGTTTGATGAGCCACATACCTAAGATACTATTCCGAATTATACAAAATTCCGTGAGAAAGTAGAAGTAATAAGCAATCTGGACTAAGAAATGGTCTAGGAACTAGAGAGGCTCTATTTTGTATGCGCCTTCTGTTAGAAAAAAGTTGTGAGTTCCGAAAGAACTTTTATGTTTGTTTCATCGACTTGGGTATTCGTCGGACTTGCATTCGAGAACAACATGATACACTTCTTGATTGCCTTCGGACAGCTGGACTTGATCACTATGATGACTGCTAAAATACTTACATTACAATCAAGTAGCCTCTATCCAAATTGAAGGTAGTCGTACTGAAAAACTAAGCATCAACAATGGAGTTCGACAGGATTCTGTTTTGTAAGCCAGTCTTTTTAATTTATACTCTGAAAAAACATTTAGGGAGGCGTTGAATGACAGACAAGAGGGAAGTAAGATTAGATTAGATGGAGAAGTAATCAATAGTATCAGATACGCTAACGATATGGACATTTTCTCGCAGAAAATGTATCTACATGATCTCCAGACATTAGTAAATCTAGTCAGTGAAACAATTTATCGGAGAGGCCTTAAAATTAACATTTTAAAAACAAAGTAAATGGCAGTTGGAAATATTAATTGGTAAGGCTCTTATAACCTGAAAACCAAAATGAAAAAATGAAGGATGGGATAATAAATATAACTTGGAAGACTTGATAAAATTAAGCAAGACACTAAGACACATAATTTTGGCTCGAGAACACATGCAAAAAAATAAAAGACCTCCAAAAAACACGACAGTTTCAACCGCCACAAGAAACTTAAATATTTAAAACAGCAGACGGAAAGATTTGTGGTTACGAACAACAGTGCAAAGAATGGGATAATATGGGATAATGGGGTAATAAATAAAACATAAAGATACATAGAAGGATACGTGTTTCAGAAACATGGAAAGTGACCAAGAATCGCAGTACGAATAAAAAAAGAGATTAAAAATATACCCATAATATCCTTACGAGACTGAAGAGACTATTCTTCTTCTTCAAGTGCCATCTCCGCGACGGAGGTCGGCAATCATCATAGCTATTCGTACTTTAGAGATGGGTGCTCTGAAAAGTTCATTTGATGACCGGACAATTCTCTCAGGCTGCGCAGCCACGATATTCTGCGTTTCCTTCTGAGAGACTATTTATAAGTATTTGCAAATTACAAATATTAAAAGATACAATATATGATTACCAAGTACGAACTAGAAGCCAGGGACATAATGGTAGGTAGCCGACAATAAAAATAAAATGAAAAAATTAAAAATGGAAATTATATTACTTTGTCTCTGAACTTTTAAATGTGCATTATAGTCCTGTCGCCAGGGGGGGTACAACGGCCTCGTTAATTCAGATGGACTTACTCAAGTTTTTTTTATGTATTTTGACCCGTAGAACACGAATTTTTTGGGTAACAGTTGATCCGGATGTCGATAAAATTGTTATAGACCAAGAACTTGAGGAATCAAATAACAGCGATTTTTGGCAAAACAAAACACTATTTTGTATTTTTTGGGCCATTTTAAGTAAAAAATATTTCTACAAGTTTTTTCGTAGGATGCACAGTTTTCGAGATAAACGCGGTTGAACTTTAAAAAAATCGAAAAATTGCAATTTTTGAACCCGAATAACTTTTGATTAAAAAATAAAATAGCAAGTCTGCTTACCGCATTTAAAAGTTTAAGTCAAATTATATCGGTTTTGATTATTTCCATTGGTAAAAATTTATTTTTTTATTGTTTAACAAAGCTATAAACACGTAGGGTTTCCCGTGCTTTTACATGTGTTTTAACGCATGTAACGTAGAAATAGTCTTGATTGCACTAGTACCTATTCTACCTACTCGTTCGATTTTAAATGAGAAATCATAGAAACATCACTCACGCACTAGTTGTTTGTAGCTTTGTTTAACAATAACACAATAAATTTTTAGCAATGCAAATAATCAAAACCGACATAATTTGACTTGAACTTTCAAAGGCGCTAAGCAGAATTGCTATTTTATTTTTTAATCAAAAGTTATTCGGGTTTAAAAATTGCAGTTTTTCGATTTTTTGAAAGTTCAACCGCGTTTATCTCGAAAACTGTGCATCCTACTAAAAAACTTGTAGAAATATTTTTTGCTTAAAATGACCCAAAAAATACAAAATATTGTTTTGTTTTGCCAAAAATCGCTGTTATTTGATTCCTCAAGTTCTTGGTCTATAACAATCTTATCGACATCCGGATCAACTGTTACCCAAAAAATTCGTGTTCTACGGGTCAAAATACATAAAAAAAACTTGGGTAAGTCCATCTGAATTAACGAGGCCGTTGTACCCCCCCTGGCGACAGGACTATTAAGAAAGGTGAAAAATAAAAAAGCAGCTGGGCTTGGAAACTGGTTAATAGTTAATGATCATACATACAATTGTGTCATTATTTCTTTACTTTCTATATCTCAGATTTAACAATCAGGAATCAATTAAGGATTTGGTTTTTATTCTCATTCCCTGAAAAATAACCCAAATTCTTGTATTTCGAATCGATTATGTTTATTTTTCGATTGACTGATTAATAATAGTAATTTATCGTTTACAACTGTTGATTACAACTTAAAAATTGACTTATTACTGAATCATTGATAGGATATATTGAATGAAAGAAACAAAAACTTTCTATTGGAAAACGACAAGAAACACATCAAAGGAACAAGATTTTTTTATTTAAAATGACTAATTTATATTAAAATAAGCATAAATATTACAAAAGCCATTGCTACTGCAAACGCAAACTAGAAAAGTAATGAACAATCATAAAATGAGAAAATTTAAATCCATCTTCAAAATGGGACAGGTCATTAGATATTTCAGTATAATGTATGTATTATTATTTGGCTTCGGCAAATGACAATACTATTGTTGCCTGTGCTTGTTTAAACACACTTGTGAAGATATGCTCATTTGAATGTCCATCTTATCATGTTTATCTATGAATAAACGTCAACGAAACGAAAAGAAAAAAAAAACATGGAGTATGTGTTGTAAATCTTAAACTATATTTTCGTTTGAACGAGGAGGAAAATTTTAAATTATGTTATTACGTATGCAGTTGAGAAAAGTTGAGAAAACTTGAATATATGGGGCATAAAATGAGAGGTAGTAGTTATTGAATACTGCAGTTAATACTCAACGGAGAGATCGACGGAAAAAGAGGAATTGGTAGGAAGAAATAATCATGGCTCTGAATCCTTCGTCAATGGACAGACTTATCAGCAGATGAATTGCTACATGCCACACATAATCAAGAACAATATCGGCAAATTGTCATGGAAGCATGAAAACGCCTGGAATTTGGATACTCAAAGGAAAAGAAGTATGCAGTTGATATACAGTTTCCTACCTATATAATATCTGTACTCTAAAGAAAGCGCTCAAAGATTCAATAGAGGGTCTATTTATCAATGGAGTAATTTTGAATATCTTACGTATTACATACGATAAACTAATAATGATACAGAGCAACAATGCTTTACAGAACGTAATAGAACACCTTATAGACCAGGACGCATCTGTAAAAATATTAGTACATTTGGACGTTAAGAGGTGATTTTTTTGCAGAAATTGCTTGAAAATAACTCAAATAGTAGTATTTGAATTATCCTCCTACCCAAAAAGGGCCGGAACATTGTTTAAATAATCAAAATGTCAAAAAATGAAGGAAAAATTCGATTTTTTTATTTGTTTTTTGATTATAGCTTTAAAAGTATTCATTTCTAAAAAAAGTTTTACTAACATAAAAGTTGTGCAATTAAATTTCCTACAATATAGGATTAGTTAAAATTTTTAAAAATTGTCACCCTTGTTCCAAAATAGCCATAATTTCGAAAAAAAAACATAAAAAACAAGTATTTGCATTTTACATTTTTCAACCATTTATGATACACTTAGGACCTTCATATTTTATCCAAAAAAACTTTATGATACAATAAAAAAATACTGTGAATTCCATTAAGGTCGGGTCAACAGATTTTGCAAAATAAATTTTGCAATCCAGCTTTCGCAAAAAAAATTCATTTTTTTTTAAATGTTACAGGACTGAAAATAAAGCAGTCAGCAAGTTGAATTTTTTTTACTTATAGAACAATACTGTACATTTCATTGGCTATTTTCAAAATTAAATTCGGTTAATCACCACGGCGTCAGGAATTTTTTTAAATAAACATTAATTTTTGGTGCTACGCGCAGGACAGCGGATAGTTTGCTCTGATTGGGCATTCCAATGACCTTTGATAATGATTGATACATTTTAATTTTAAGTACATTTCCATATAAATAAATAAATTTGTTTATTGCAAAATAAAAACACGTACACTGTCCTTTGAATTAACACTTTTTTAGCAATTTTTTAACTTTTTTTTTCTTTGTTCATATATTTTAACTTAGAGAATAAAAGTTTATTATTTTTAAACATATGCAATTGTTTAAACAATATTTCACAAACAATAATCAAACTAGTTTGAGTTTTGTAGAATGAAAATATTAAAATACAACAAAATATAGAGTAAGAAAATAATATATTAGATAAAGATTGGAAGAAATTTTGGTGGAAATCAACTTGTATGAATCGAACACCGATGTCCTGCGCGTAGCACCAATTAATGTTTATTTAAAAAAATCTTGACGCCGTGGTAGTTAATCGATTTCAATTCTGCAAATTGCAAATGAAAGGTACGGTATTCTTCTATATGCAAAAAAAATTCAACTTGCTATCTGCTTTATTTTCAGTCCTGCAACATTTTGAAAAAATGAATTTTTTTAGCTAAACCTGGATTGCAAAATTTATTTTGCAAAATCTGTTGAACCGATCGTAATGAACTTTACATATTGTTTTATTTTATCATATAGTTTTTCTGTATAAAATATGAAGGTCCTAAGTGTAGCAGAAATGGTTGAAAAACGTAAAATGTACATTCTTGTTTTTTGATGTTTTTTTGCAATTATTGCTATTTTGCAACAAAGGTGACAATTTTTAAAATTTTTAACCAATCCTATATTGTAGGAAATTTAATTACACAACTTTTTTGTTAGTGCAACTTTTCTCGCAAATTAATACTTTTAAAGCTATAATCAAAAAACGAAGAAAAAATTCGAATTTTTCCTTCATTTTTTGACATTTTTATTATTTAAACAATGTTCTGGGCCTTTTTGAGTGGGAGGATAACTCAATTATTATTATTTGAGGTATTTCCAAGCAATTTCTGCAAAAAAATTTGAGTCACCTCTCAACGTCCATCTCAAAACAGATGCGCCCTGGACTATTAACGAATGATGTTATAAATACGGGTTGATGAATCATGAATGTTATATCATTGGAGCATCAACCTTTTCAAGTTTGCTGCACGTATTTTCTAGCATCATCATCTACATCATCCTTCCGTCTAAGTATTGGCCTACCTCTTCGTCTATAATAGCAGCTATGACATAAGGATTCGTCTAAGAGAGTGGTTCTTCTGTGATCTTGCTAGATGTCGTCCTCCCATCGTAGTCTTTCTATATTTATAAGAAATATTACGTCTTTACCACCAAGCATCTGCTTGTAAGAGCAATAATGAAGTCCTTCATAGGGTTAATAAGAGGGAAGAAATTATACAGACAATTAAGAGGCGAAAGCTTAAATATTTCAGTAATACAGTAAGGGGTTTACCGGAAGAATAGGGTTAACATGGGCAGGATTTGGAAAACTGAGTTGGATCTTGAAAAGCATTAAAATAGAACAATATTTGGAAACCAGAGTTTACGATCAGTGTATCCTCCCTATACTTACGTATGGTTGGACAGGTGAACGTGGACACTCACCAAAGCCAATAAGGATAAAATAGTAAAGGCAAAATGAGCGATAGAAAAATCAATGCTCGGGGTGAGACTTACACACCCAAAAAACAAAAAAATGAATCAGAAGAAAAACCAAAGTAAAAACGCAGGAGAACATGCTGCCAAATTAAAATAGAGCTTCGCAGGACACAATGCCCGACTAAAGGATAAAATATGGAATCACGAAATAAAATAATGGAGACCATGGTTAGGAAGGAGAATTAGAGAAAGACCACAAATGAAATGGGCTTATGACATTAAAAAGATTGGAAGGCACAACTAGAAGCAAGTGATGCAAAATAGAAAACACTGGAGTGAATTGGGGGAGACCCATGTCCAAAGTTGAATTACTTAAGGCTGAAGAAGAAGAAGGCGAAGAAGAAGAAGACGAAGAAGAAGATAGACTGCTGCGTTTGATTATAGAGGGTAAAATTAATGATAAAAGAGATGTAGGAAGAAGACGAAGCTCCTGGTTACGAAATATAAGGGAATGGTTTAGTCTGAGCTTTAACCAACTATTTAGAGCTGCTTTAAGTAAAACAAGAATTGCCATGTTGATATCCAACCTTCGATAGAAGATGGAATCTTGTGTGTGTGTAGAGGAAAGGGATGGCCTTAGACGCAGTCTATTAGCCACAGAATTTATTTTTATTCATACGCATATTTATATTAGATGTATATAAGATTAAATATCGATATTAGCTTCTTTAACGAAATTTATTATAGCATCGAAGACGAGTTTATTATTGCTAGATAACAGGGAACCGATGTTGAGAGGGAGAGGTGTGTTGTGTTCTATTAAGGAATTATATAGTTTAAAAATAGCTGTGCTATTCTTTTGACACTCCAGGAACATGTGGTTAATGTCACCTATGGACATGTTGTCACAGTCACATAACGGGGAGTTAAGTATCCCTAATTTATGAAGGTGCGCCGGAAAACGGCCGTGATTCAATTTTAAGCGAGTTATAACTGAAGTATGTCTTTTGTTATAATCAAAAGTCGTATGCGGTATTTTATTTGGAAGTTGTGGATAAAGCTGAAAATAAAGATTTTTCGATGTCTTGCTAAAATTATTGTAAGATTCTGTCCATCTGTCTTTAATAGATTTTTTTAATTTAGTACTTAAGTCGGTATGTGAAAATATTTTTACGAATTTATCTGATTTACAAGCTTCTTTCGCTTCATAATCAACCCTTTCGTTACCGATAATACCGCTGTGACCTTTTACCCATATGAGAATTATTTTTTTATTTTGCTGATTTAATTGGTACAATAAGTTTTTTATTTCACAAATTAATTCTTGATTATATATATTTATTGGAGGTCCTTCAATAGCTTGCAAAACGGACTTAGAATCTGACATAATACAAACAGTTTGAACTGGATTTAGCGTGCACCATAATAGGCTTTTTTTAATCGCCAAGGACTCGGCGCTGTAAATAGAGAATATATCCGCTAGTTTAAATTTTTCGACATGATTGATGTGTGAAACAAAAAATGCTGCACCTATTCCAACCTCACTTTTGGACCCATCTGTAAATATTTTAGTTACATCCTTTCCAAAAGCATTCAATGTGGTGGTGAGTATTAGGTTATTTAAATTAGGGATTTCTGAATATTCAGGGTATATAATTGTTGGCCGAAATATGATACTTTGATAACTATATTGAAATATTGGATATTTGGGACTATTTAATATAAAAATTTCATAATGGTTGGTATTAACAAAGCCATCTGCCAAGGGAGGGGAATTTTTTATCCTCCAATAAGGTGTTGTAAGATTACAAGTGTTAATAAAAGCTATTTTTCGAATCATACTCGTATTAAATGTTCTGTATTTAATTATTTGTTTTTCAGCTAAGTACTGTCTACGTATATTTAATGGGGGTTCTTGTATTTCTGCAAGGACTGCTTGGTTAGGCGATGACATCATTAGACCCATACAAATTTTTAAAGCCTTATATTGTATACGATCAATAGTGATTAGATTCGTTTTGGATGACGCCCCGTATAATGTACAACCATAGTCCAATATGGAACGAATATATGCTTTGTAGAATGTATACGATACAGTAACATCTGCTCCCCATTTTTTTTTGGAAACCACTTTTAGTAGATTTATGCCGTGTTCGGATCTTTTTTTAATATATTTTATGTGGTTAGTCCAAAGCAGTTTTTTATCTAGTACTATACCTAGGTACTTATATTCGTCGACGAATGGAATCGTGAACTCGTCTAGACAAGCAGCTCTAGCAGTTCTAACTCGGTGACGAGTAAAACATACCAAGGCAGTCTTATCCTGAGAAACACTGAATCCCATGTCATTAAACCAACCTGTTATCAAATGCATACATTTATTTAAGTCATCTAAACATTTCTCATATGAACCATGGCTGAAGTAAAAACATAAATCATCCGCGTATTGTATCATGTTGAATTTATCACCTACTAACGTATGCAGATCTGCAGTGTATATATTAAATAAAATAGGGCTCAATACAGACCCCTGAGGTAAACCGTTACATACTGTGTGTGGACCATGTAATACGTTATTATGATCACGTAAAAATATTTTTCTATTATGAAAGATACTTAAGATATTGGTACATACAGTTTTATTAATTCCAATTTTTTCCATCTTTTTTGATAAAATATTTAGGTCAACTACATCATAGGCCCCTGTTAGATCTATGAATAAACATAATGTATATAGGTTTCTGGAAAAACTTATTTGTATATCTGAAACTAAGTGACTCACCGCATCTATTGTTCCCCGTCCTCTGCGAAAACCATATTGAATGCTTGGTAAAAGGGATCTATATTCCACAAAATGTTCTAATCTAAACTTAATTAATCTTTCGAATGTTTTGGTCACGCATGATATTAACGAGATTGGGCGGTATGATGATGGAATTTCTGGATCTTTATAAGGTTTAAGTAACAGACAAATTATAATATTTTTAAAGCAGTCATAATATTTTTGTTTCCTCCACCAGTCATTAAATAATTGCAAAAGAAAATTTTTAGCAGAATATGGTAAGTTATAAATTATTTTATAAGTAAAGCCATCTAACCCGGGAGCTGTGTTCCGACTATTTTTGATCGCTAAATCCAATTCGTCCATTGTGAAAGAAGTAGACAATTCATCTTCATGATTAAATGGGAATTTGTTAACTGATTTAACCACAAAATTAGAAGCAGAAGGAGGACCTATTTTGTTTAGTATTTCCTCTATTAATTTTTTTGAAAGAGGTTTTTTGGGACAATGAAAATTTTTATTATTTACAGCTTTAACGAACTTCCAAATTTCAGTTAGTGGTGTATTTTTATTAAGTTTATTTAGGAAGTTAATCCAGCTACAACGTTGTTTGTTTTTAAATAAACGTTTAGCTTGGGCAGCTACGTTTTTATAAACTAAATAATTATTATGATTGGACAGAATTCTATAATTTTTTAAGGCCGTTTTCCGTTTTTCTACCATCTTACTACATTCCTGATCCCACCAAATTGGTCTTGGGGAAATGGGAGTAAAAGATTTTTTAACAGGCATAGACCGAGTCGCTGCATTGGAAATCATTTCGAAAAATGTTGATGCATTACTTGTGTTATTTTCAGTAAGTAACTGAGTAACATCTTTTTCCAAGAGTTTTTGGAATAATTCCCAGTCTGCGCATGTGTCATTCCACTTAGTGGATGGGTTTATTGAAAAATTTGAAGGCTTAATTTGGATGTCGATAGCTATTGGGTAGTGGTCCGATCCCATAGTGTCATCTAAAACCGTCCAAGTTAATTTATCAACTAAAAAATGAGAGGTTAATGTTATGTCAACAGCTGAATGATTTCCACTAGAGTTAATTCTAGTGGGAGTACCATCGTTTAATACAACAAGGTCTAGATGATCTATTGCATCTACTAAAATTTTACCATGTCGATCATCAGGTATAGGTCCCCACCTATCATGGTGCGCATTAAAGTCTCCGCAAAAAAGAGTATGGGACTTGAACTGCTGAAATAATTGTAGCCAGTCGGTAAAATTGACAATCACGTCAGGTGGTCGGTAAATAGACACTATTGATAAGTTTATAGAAGGTAAAGTAATTGCGCACACTTCTAAATCTATGTTTAACGGCTGGATGATATTAACCTCTTTAAAACCGAGCCCTTGCGCTACAAAAATACCAACGCCACCATAACCATCAACTCTACATTTTTTAACTAAATTGAACCCTTTCAAAAAAAAGTTTTCGTCAGGCTTAAGCCATAGTTCTGATATAACAATGATGTCAATAGTTGTACTGTTAACAAAATTAATTAAACTTGCTTTATTTGATTTTAAAGATCTGCAGTTCCACTGCAAAATATATAGTTTGTCTTTTTTAATATTATGGTCAGGAATCGGGAAGGTTAATAATATTCGGATTCAGATCCACTAATATTAATGTCCATTCCATCTGTGTGATTGTCGGTATCAAACATATTATTAACAAATTCTCTTATATCTGATTCTGCAAAAGAAACTGGGCTAGACGGAAAACTTTTTTGAAGTTGTTTAACGAATGTAGATAGTATAAGTACTGACTTTTCTTTATAGTTCATATATTCGTCCCTATAAGGATTAGGAAGAACAGTATTAGCATTTGATTTTAATTGGGGGGTTTTTTTTATTGGTGACATTTCTGTAGTGGGAGATAGTGGGGAAGGTTTTCGTTTTTTGGAAGTAGGAATATTTGTTTTGATAAAGGGTTTCCTTAATACGGCTGAAGAACTCTGAGAAGATGTTTGCCTTACTTCAGGCAATGGTGGAAAGTTGTTAATATTATTTAACACCGAGAACCTGTTATTCGTAATAATTTTGGCATAGGAAGGATTTACATACATATTTTCAGCTTCTTTAAAGGAAATGTTTTCCTGAGCCATAATATGTTTAATTTGTTTTTGTTTTGTGAAAATAGGGCATTTACGGGAGATTGAAGTGTGTTCATTGTTTTTACAGTAAATACAAACATTTTCTGATTGACACTCATCTTCCAGATGATCCAAACCTGTGCATTTTTTGCATCTGCTTTCTTTAGATTTGCACTGTCTGGCCGAATGGCCATAACGCAAACATTTAAAGCATTGGACAACCGGTTGTACATAAGGTTCTACTTGAAAGTTACAAAGATTAATTTGTATGTTTTGTGGGATTTCATTGCCCAGAAATTGTACTATAATCATTTGTCTGTTAACTAAACTGGAATTTCCGTCTGAGTCTATAATTTTTCTTTTCATTCTTTGAACGCTTACAATTTGTTTATTGGAAATGATGGCTTTTAGTAGATACTCCTCGGAGAAAGTCGTATCAACCATTCTGACGATGCCTTTTTTATGGGTGTAAAATTTAGGGATATATGCTACTAAGTTATTTTGATTTATAACATAATGATTTACTAGCGAATTAGCGGATTCCATAGTTTTAAATATGACTTTTACGCGGTTTATTCCTACCGATTTTATATCCTCCACTTGTTTACTTAATTTCTCCTCCGGGAGTATATAGTGACCAATTTTAATTGGGAAAAGCCTTCCAATATGTTTTTCTTTACTTTCCACGAAAACAAAATAAGGACCTTTATCGCCTGGTCTATAACGATTTTCTAAATCAATAATATTATTATAACTAGAATCAATATTTTCTTTTTCAGTATTGTTCGGACAATTATTTAAATTTAAATCGGGCGGTTTCCCGCCCGTATTTTCCCCCATGGTTTATAAAATATTAGAAATGTTTTTAAATAATATTTGTAAATAAAATATATAAATCGTAAAATTAAAACCAAACTCTTAAATATAAATAGGAAACAATAGTTGAAATACTAGGTATTTCAATTAAAATATAATTAGCAGGTAATATACTTATCTCAGCAAAAAGTAAAAATACCAGCACACGAATTTATGTCCGCACTATTAGACTGATGAATTCGAACTGTGAAGATGGAATCTTAATAATAAGAATTTGTGGTATATCTCATGGTTGCACCGCCTCCTCCAAATACCGTTTTCACAGATAATACCGAATATTCCTCTCAGGATTCTTCGTTCAAGTATAGCAAGAGGTTTTCATCTGTCTTAGAGATGGTCCATATTTCCGATCCATATGTCAGCATTGGCAGTATAAGGGTTTTATGTATTGTTATTTTTGTTTTCTGGTTTATGTTTTTACTTTTCATGATTTTACCCAGCCCAAAATAGCACATTACGAAATAAAGTCCAGAAGACTCCAATGGGTTTCTCAGAAGACGTTCTGACCAAAGAATAGTAAGGCTGGTAAGTGAGGAAGTTCCAACTGGAAGAAGACCACGTGGACTCCCCCGAGTTCGGTGGCGAGATAGTATAGAAGGAGACCTGAAAGCTATGGGCGTGGAGAAATGGATAGAGGTCGCTCAAGACAGAGAAGAGTGGGGTTACAACCCACGAAGGGTTGTAACGCCGCGGAGTACGTAAGCAAAATAGCACTTGTTTTCCAGAATTATTCACCGTTTGATATCTTCCGTTATGTAGCTGTCATTGGTCATCAGGGAGTCTAAGTATGTGAGCCTAAGTTATGTTGTCAACCACTTCAAAGGTAAAGTTATTAACAGTGAATTAGAGACTGATGTTTCTGGCTCGGTTATTGGGAGTTAATGTCGTAATTTGGGTTTTTGCTTATTTATTTGTAGGCTCATACTTTTTGAGGCATTTGAGAAAGTGGTGTACGTGCAAGTAGATGTACAGTTACGATCATTGAGTAGTTTACAGGCTTACGTATCTAGGAGCCGATTTGTTTAAATTTTACCTCGTTTAAACGCACCTTTTACGTCAACGTGACGTTACCAGTGGTGTACCTAGAATAGATTGATTAAAATTAAAAAATCAAAATAATATAAATATATTTTACAAAATTTAACAAAAATGCCAAGGGCCATTAGTTGCCGAGGCATTAAGATTCGGTTTCACCAACAACAAATAAATCAGTGAATAGCTATTCGTTGAATAAAATTTATTAGACGTTTATATTTATATTTTGTTTCAATATAATTTTGATAATTTAAAGTTAATTTAGCGAATTTTCTTTCTCATAAAGCGAGATTAACTTACCAATTGTTTCGAAGAGTTAGTATTTATTTGATAAATAATTAAAATAAGTCTTATTTGACGTTAGTAAAATGGAGAAATGTCAGTTTATTGGTCGAATAACTTCATAGAATAAACTACTATTTGTCGTTGGTGAAACCGGCCCTAAGCTAAATAAAAAAAATTAACAAAATGGGAAGTATACAAAGAAGTTTTTTGGAGAAGTTTGATATCGTTTTATTTTATTTTTCAACACGCGAAATTTTTGACTTTTTGAAATTTTTTGACTTTGACATTTATCAGATCCGAACGACACTGAAATTTTACAGTATTACAATATAAAAATTAAGAGGTGTAAACTATTCAGTGATCGTAACTGTACATCGTGTGCATGAGCCATAATTTGTGAGGATCTGTTAAAAATATTTCTTCTGTTGTGTTTTATTCCTCTGTTCTGAAAGACAAAACACGACAGAATAAAAAATGATTTATTCGAAAGCAACTCACAAACTCACATCCACGATAGAGAATAAAAAAGTCAATGAAATAAATCAATTAGAATGGTATATATTCAGCATACAGCAGTAGATTGGTCAACAAAACTTATAAGTAAGAAGAGTAAATAATTACACTTTTATAAAAAAGAACTTTTTATATTATGATAAAACGTTTTCATTATTTATAGGACGCAGTCTAAAATTATAAACTATTTTATTGTTTCAATTTCTGCTAAAAGAATTTTGTAATCGACTATTTTAGAGGTATATTTTCTCTAGCGGATTTAAACTCATATAAACCAAAGAAAATATTTAAAATGGTATGTATAATATTTATGTAATACCTATAACTTAATTAACTTATAAAATATAAACTTTAAATATATTAACTTTTAATTATTTATTTAAAAAATTAAAAAAGATACGCAACAGCCGGGTTTCGAACTCGGAGCCTCTCAATCTGCAGTCTAATGCTCTACCACTGAGCCACCATCAATTTGTAATTATCGATTTGTTGACATACTTTAAAATGGAATCTAAATGTCATTGCATTAGTCACATTTTTAAAATAGTTTGAAATTTAAAAAATCGATTTATCCATAATGAAACACTGGAACGAACATGTAAACCGAATGGAACCAGATAGATTAGCGAACATCTGTAAAAACAACAAGCCGTATAGCAGAAGACCCGTTGGAAGGCCGCCGAAGGTGAAAAGACAATGTACAGTCAACAACAACTGAAACAGAATAAGAGGTTGACAAACAGGAGTAATCCTAGTCGCACGAAGAAGAAGAAGAAGATTTATCCATATAATAGCAGTTAATAATTGCATTGTTAGCAAGTTCTGAGCTATTCTGAAAATTGCAGGTGCCTAGGTAGCCTAGAACTCTGTTTAAAATGGATTACAAAATTTGCGGAGACAGTGACATAGACGAAGCCAAGTATATAAAAACGTTTTAAAATAAGGAAATAGGGGAGACGAAAAAGAACTTCCTCTACCATACAGGACAAGGGCAGAGCAGATAAATCTATTACGTGTTCCTTTCCAATGTTAAATTTTTTACTTATTAATTATTTTTTATTATTTATTATAAATCCCCGGTAGCAATACTATTGCAATAGCTGAGAGCGCGAGATATATTGTTGACCTGTAATAAATATACGGATCTAGAATCGCGGCGCGGCAAGGTCACTTCGTCTAAAATTCCTATTTTAAACCAGATATCCATAAATTGCCAAGCAATAATAATTGCTCTAGGACAACAATATAATTATTACAATCAGAGCAAACGGTATACAAGTACACCTTTGGTTACCGTAAGTACAGGGTGGGTCCGAGTACCTTCACCGGTCTTGTTTCTAGCAAAAAAAAGAGTTGTACTGTGTTCCGGCACGACACCAACAATCGTGTCGAGATAATAAAATCCTTTTGTTTACGGATATAACGTAATATAGTGCCATCGAGAAAAATCGTAATGTGAAAAGGCCATGAGATTACTTCTTCTTCTTCTTCTTTCTTCACTTTTGTCATGCATTTGCCAGCACATTTCTTTGTATTGCATTTGGTCTTGCTCATGGGAATATGAAATACTCTTTCTATGATATTAATGAATTAAATTTAATGTTATTAGTAAAGTTCAGTAAAACACAGAGCACAATAAAAGACTCTAACTTAAATTTTTCTCTCTCTGGGGTAACAGCGGAGAATTACGCAGTCTAAAAAAGGGTTATAAGAACCCAGGAGAGTTATAACTTTGGGTTACATGAGATTACTTACTTATACGACTTGTTGGTAGTTAAATCACTACGCTGAATGACGTAACAGATACGAATAACAAAGAAGAAGAAAATACTGAACAGATAAAAACAGATACAAAAAATACTTCCAAGAGCTTCTAAATGAAATGCACACAATAGGATATGAATAGGAAGAAGAACTAAAAGAAAATGCCGATTAAGAACGAACAGAGAAAAGACCACTTAATGAAAACGAAATATACGAAATAATAGAGAAACTGAAGAAACATAAGAGCCTAAGAAAGGATGGGGTGAGAGCTGAAAATTTCAGCTTAAAAACATTTAGGAGGACCAGAACTCATTAGGTATTTCGAAAAGTTGCTGAAAGAAATATCGGAACAAGAACACACACCAAAAGAATGAACTAAAGCTACATTGCGCCCAATTCACAAACAAGTGAAAAAAGTTTATGTCATAATTACAGGGGAATAGTGCTACCAAATGCTGCATATAAAATACAGTACCTACATATAAAAAATAGATAATAAAATAGATAATAAATTTTCCTCTTGCGCGAAATATATACAAATGCTACAAAATGGGAAAATCTACAGTAGCCCTATTCATCCACTTAAAACAAGCTGTTGATAAAGTAAAATAGAGAGAAATATACAAATGGGAAAGTTAGTAAAAAATTAGGAAGAATGATAAAAGTGACACTCATAAAAACAGATAATGAAAAAGAAACAGATAAGTCAAGGGGACCCTGTCATCACTGTGGTTCAGTATCCTTCTTGGAATTGCCAAACAAGCCGGAATCAACAGGACAGGACTTATATACCACCGAAAACACAAATGCCTAGCATTCTCCGAAAAGACTAGAAGCGAAAGCGAGATAGAAAGGGTATATACATAAACAAAGAGAAGACCAACTATTAGGAATGGACAAAACAAGAATACATACAAGGACAATACCTGACCATAATCACATATGTGATATATAAGTTCGAAGAAGTGAGAAGATTCTGGTACCTATTTAGAAGCGACATTCACCAGGACATAAAATATGAAAGAAAAAATCCAAGCGAGAACTATGACTGGTAATAACCATTGTACCTTTGCTTTAAACAAATTATTAAAAAGTAAAAACATATCTCGAACTACTAAGAGTAGGTATAAATATAAAACAATGATAAGGCCTATTATAGCATTATATGCCAGTGAAATTTAGACGATGAACAAATCCGCAGTCATTCTCCAAGTTTTAGAAAGAAAATTCTCCAGGAAAATATTTGGAGGAAAGCTATGGAATAGACTATGAATAAAAAGACCAAATATAGAACTACAGAAGATGTATCGAGAATCGATATATAGTGGGGATCATAAAATCATAAAAACTAGATGGTTACGATATATCTTAAGGATACCCCACACCCCTAAGACTCCCCAAAACAATATTAATCTAATGAATAGGAGAAAAAAAGAAGAAAGGTAGGCCGAAAACCAGGTGGAAGAAGCAGGATGAAAAAGACTAGGCTTACAATCTCTAATTGGAAAAATAAATCAGCAAACAAGAATGAATGGAAAAGAATAGTAAACCCAGTCATAAGCCTTCTAGATCTGGAAAGCTCAATTATATAGTTTTTTGTATAGAGACTAATATCCTGAAATACTCAATCCTGAAATTTAGAATAACACTAGATCTAAATTAGTTACTATTTTCACAACTACACTAATCACAAAAAGTATCGCATCATTTTTAAAACAGACAAAAGATTAAAACTAATTTTGAATTTTCAGTAGAATGTTATAATACTCGTGGATTGTCTTCTTTAGGTGTCTACAAACCCATAACACTTCCAGGTTAAATGTCTTTTTGCCGAAAAAGATAGTAAACAAAATGTTAAAAAGAAAAAATATTTATTTTGGAAATGTGTATTCGAGAATTTGATCTGTGCGCTATGTCTGCTTGATTTTTCAATGAGGATGAGGAAGTGAATTCTTAGAATAAAATGAGTAATTTAACATCAGAACAAGCTGCACAAATCGTAGCTTTCCAGCGTTTCAAGAGCTTTAAGAAGGTATAGAGAAACTAGAGGTTACACAAGAAGAACAGTGTCAGGACATCCTAGATGCACGAACCCCGCAGCTGACCGTTATTTACGTCTGTAGACTTTGCGTATACACGTCATGTTACAGCTATGATCTTTCCACAGGCCGTAATGTTCGAATAAGTGTCAATTCGGTTAGAAACAGATTAGTGAAACAGCCAGAATGCCTGCCACTGCTCCTCTGTTAACGAGGGCACACAATATGGCATGTTTAAAGTACGCACGAGAACATGTCGATTTGGATATTAATGACAATATCGACTGGACTAATATTCTTTTTACAGATGAGTCTAGATTTGTATTTTGCTGATGCGACAGACCTATCCCAGTTTACAGACGCGTCGGCGTCGGTGAACGATCTGCTCAGTGTAGCGAAAAGTGACGCGAACATAAGATCAGCCAGAAATTTTGGAGGTGGTTCGATCATGATATGAGGAGGCATCTGCTTTGCAGGTCACATAGAATGAACAGTGCTTCGTAGGGGATCTCTGATAGCCGATCGGTATATAAGAGGGGTTCTTGAAGAAAATGTCGTGCCCTTTGTTTCATTTATGATAGATAAATTTGTTCTTCTGTAAGACAATGCTCGCCCGTACGTTGCTAGAATAACAATGGAATATCTTCAAGAGGTTGGTATTTAAGTCTCGATTGACCAGCAGTCAGCCCAGACATAAACCCAGTTGAGAATGTTTGGGACTACATAGAAAGATGCATAAGAGACCGTATAGTCGTTCCAGATGACTTTGATGAGCGGGGAAATGATTTAAAGGAAGCATGGGATAATTTGGATTTGGATTAAATACGGTCTCTGATAAGAAGCTTTCCATAAAAAATGAGGGATGTCATTAGATACAGAAGTGCTATTCAATGAATTGAACATTAAAAAATATTCAATTTGACCTTGAAATTCCTCATTTCATAGATTTGTATTTGTATTCAAAAATTATTATTTTCATTTTTTTGTCTTGTTAGTCTTTCATTTTTCATTTTACTGGAATAAAACACTTTTAGATATTCCTACGTTCATTCTCTGGCATTTCCAAAAAAAATAGGAGATACTAATCAAAACTGCTAGACTTAATACATTTATGCGATACTTTTTGAGACTAGTGTATATTAAACCGAATGCAACTGTGAACATCTTTTAAAAGTCCTATAAAAATATAAAATAACAATTTTTTGCTGCTCTGGAATAAAATATAAACGAAAACCAATAATTTTATTTATGTTATGTTAGTTCTTACACTACATTTTTTACATAACGGTACATGTAGTGAGTTTTGAAATTTGTTCATGGACCGGTTTATCAATGTTATGTGTTATGACTAGACTTAGGCAAATATGTAAATTGCATATTTTGCATATTATGCATAAAATTTGCAAAGATGTAAAATTTTGCATATTTTTATAAAAGTGTGCATAAAGAGCATATAATTTGAAATTTTGGTTGTAATTATTTATATTCTTGTAACAAATAGCTCGAAAATCCCAATATTTTGTTTTATAATCTATTAGTATTCAAATTTTTGGTAGGTATCGAAGGTAGTAACTAATAAAAGATAGCGGCTTATAGTTTTGCCCTTGAATGTAAGAGTTCCAAAATCTGCCAGTTTATATCTCTAGGTAAAAATTTTTATTTTAACGGCCAATTTCACTTTTGTTGTTGAAGTCGAAATATTGAAGCCGTGAATACGTGTCTTTGTAATTGTGAATAATTGTACTTTGAAAATGCCGAAAATAAACTGTGATAAAATTTTAAAGTGCTTTAACTATTATAAAACCTTACAAAGAGGTATTTATGGATATGGATAAAGTTTATTGCTCATTTTGTGACAAAACCGTAAGTATCTACATATTATTTGTTATTTTATTTTAAATATTTACAGGGTGGTACAAACACATATTTCAAATATTGAGAATATTTTTTAATAAGTGCAAACACAAGGCTGGTTTGCAAGAAACTGATGTATTTTTTTCAAGCATTTTTTAAATTTCTTGAGATGAAAAAATCTTCAAAATGCAAATCATTCAATAGTCCACTGAAAGGTCGGTATTACTTTTTTCTTGAACAATACCATTAGTTGGCCTTTATTTTACTAAACACAAAAACATATATATTGCACTTAATTAATTAAGTGCTTTTAATTTTATTTATGTTCATAATATTTTTTTCTTTAGATATAAAAAGAAAAGGTTCCGGCCTCCTGAAAACATTTGGGGGTTCTTCCTTCTTTCGCAGTCATTTCTTGACATTTTCAAGATTACTGTTTTTAGATTTTTAGATTACTGTGTTACTGGACCAATTTTTATTGAATATTTTAATTTAAATATTGTAATTGTTATGCAAATAAAAGTTAAAATATTTTGATAATTTTAAGATTCCTACATCGATTTTTATTTAATAATTTTAAATGAATACGCTGCAAAAGAAAAATGAGAGACATCTTACATTTCAGTTCGTTCAGAGAGGACCATAAACGCCCTTAGGTACGTTTCACCCTTATTAGGGATCGTCGGAGGGGTACATATTATGGTTCCCTCTGTGAGGTATATACCTCTCCAAAACAGCATTGAGTAATTTATGGTTACGACAATTCGAAATAATATCCTTTATTTGTTAAAATGTTTAAACTTAAATATTGAATTACATAAACTTAGTTTATAAAATACATAGGTACATGTTAATTAATATTTTATTACATGCATATTTTCTAGATAAACATGCATATTTATGCGTAAAATACTGCATATTTATGCGCATATTTCATAACTTTTTATTTGCATATTTGCCTAAGTCTAGTTATGACAACGCTCGACTTCGCCCAAGACCAAACCAAGCCGATTTGTACAAGCCGAGATCGTGTTTATTGAGCTATTCGGTGCTATTGGTAACAGGAACCATCTCTCTTCGAGATGGCCTGTTGCACAGCCATCAGAGTAGATGGCGCTCTTGTATGTCCTCACTGAAACTGTGTAGTTTCAAGACACGGAGTTCACTTTCTGGTTCTGACTTTGCATTCAGCTCGGATGGCTGACGAGCCTGAGAGGTCGAAACATGTATCATCCTTCTTCTTCTTGATGTGTCTATCCGTGACGAATGTTGGCGATCATCATGGCAATCTTCACTTTATCTGCAGCAACGCGGAAAAGCTGTACAGATGTTGTGTTGAACCAGGTTCTGAGGTTCTTTAACCAGGATGTTCTTTTTCTTCCTGGACCTCGCTTTCTAAATATTTTTCCTTGCAGGATGGCTTGTAGGAGGGCATATCTGGATTCATTTCGCATAATGTGTCCAAAGTATTCCAACTTTCGAGATTTGATGGTGGTTAGTACTTCTCGGTTCTTCCCCATTCTTCTAAGAACCTCCTCATTTGTGACCCGATCAGTCCATGGGATTTTAAGAATTTTCCGATATAGCCACATCTCAAATGCTTCCAATTTTCGGCACATATCCTCGTTCAGGGTCCATGATTCAACACCATAAAAAGGACAGAGAAGACGTAACATCTCAGCACTCTTACTTTATACCAAGAGAAAGGTTGTGGCTCTTGAAAAACGCCCCCATACGGTTGAAGATTGATCTAGCTTTTCCGATGCGCGCTCTTATTTCTTGGTTATTGGTCCATTCTTCATTTATTATGGTGCCGAGGTAGTTGTAGTGCCCTCACTCTTTCTACAGGGGTTTGGTTGATATAGAGTTGACCTTCTGTTATCTTTTTCTTGCTGACGATCATAAGCTTTGTTTTCTTTACGTTTATATTGAGTCCATATTGTTGACTGTAATACGTGATTTTGTCCATGAGGACTTGTAGGTCTTCTAGGTTGTCCGCAAATACTATGGTGTCATCTGCATACCTGATATTATTTAGCCGGTACCCGTTTAGTAGAATACCTTTTTCAGTTTCGTGCAAACCTTCGATAAATATTCTTTCAGAGTAAAGATTGAAAATTAGGGGGGACAAAATGCAGCCTTGCCTCACTCCACGCATGATTTTGACATATTCGGTGAGTTCACCGTCAACTCTGAGGTTTGCAGTCTGATTCCAGTAAAGGTTTCTAATTATTTTCAGATCTTGGTTGTTAATTCCTGCTTCTTTTAGTATTTGCATAATCTTGGAGTGTTGTACTCGATCAAAAGCCTTCTCGTAATCAACCAGACATGCGTATACGTCGCAATTTACGTCTCTGCATCTCTGGAATAAGACTTGTATTGAAAACAAAGCCTCTCTCGTACCAACAGCATTTATGAACCCGAAATGGTTGGGCGAAATCATCAATATCATCCTATTGAATGCCAATTCATAACCAGAAGGAGAACGATTTGTGCTCGTGTGTGTAGCATTTATTTATTTCTTTGGTCTTTTACATTGGAGCGTTGACAGCGCTCTTTGCCGAACCCAAAATGCACGCAAATAATTTTTTATATCCTGAAATACTCTATCCTGAAATTTGGAATAACCTTAGATCTTCTAGAACTGTTTTCAAATATCTCATAAAATATGTTTTTTGCTGCTCTGGAATAAAAATATAAATATATTAACGAAAACCAATAATGATATTTATGTTATGTTAGTTCTTAAACTACATTTTTACATAACGGTACATGTAGTGAGTTTTGAAATTTGTTCATGGACCGGTTTATCAATGTTATGTGTTATGACAACGCTCGACTTCGGCCAAGACCAAACCAAGCCGATTTGTACAAGCCGAGATCGTGTTTATTGAGCTATTGTTTTTTATTGATATCGATCTCGAAGTCGTTCGAAGTGGAGTGCTTGACTACAAATATAATTAATAAAAAATATTATCTTGCGTCACACATCAAACTAGTTCACACTGTACAATGCAAATTTATCTAACTGCGTTTTAAAAAATAGACAACGCCCGTAAAGAAAGCAGTCTCAGGCTGGCCCAAGGATACATCAACTGTGTGATAATGGATTTTTTTCATTTATATTAAAGTTGTAGTTCTCGTCGTTATAGTACAAGAAAAATCATATATTTATATTAGACAGATATACAGGTACATTATATAATACAGGGTGATTGATTAGTGGGGTAAAGCTCAATAGATCCGCTATAGTAATAGATACCAATAAAAGTAAATAACAAAAATTTTAGCCACCTTTGAGCTTCACATTAAAAAATTAGTTAGAATGTTACAGGGTGTTCGATTACACAGTGGCAGACCAAACTTATGTTTTCTTAAATAGAACACCCTATATTTTATTTTAAATTCGAAATCCTGTTAACTTCTCCATCACAAAAATATAAAGGTTTTTAATGTTATGCAGAGTATTTACAAAGTTATAACCAATTTTATATGAAAATCGTAACAAGTTCAACTCCCTGTATAAATAAAAATAAGCAAAACAGCAATGGCTTATTAACCTTCCGATGACCAACCTTTTTTTGTTACACGGATGACCAAGGGGGGGGGGGGGGGGAAATGACCCCAGGTCAAAAATATCAAAAATGACAATTAACAAAAAAATGAAGTTTTTTTTTAAATTTTTTTTTATGGCATGGACTTTATGTCATTCAGCCAGTCACAACATGAGTATTAGTGTCATGTGTAGTGTGTATGTTGAGTAAGTGTCTTGTTACTTTGCAAAGTCGACGTCACTGGCGTAAAACTACTTGGAATTACACATAATAGACGGCATTTTACTAAACATCAACTTCAGAATATATTTTTTATTCGTAAAATATAGGGAATTTCTTTTATTTCAAAATATGAGGATATCTAGAATGATATTAAAGTCAAATAAAAAAATAGTGAGTTAAAAATTGAAAATACTTTTGAATTTATTAAAGAAAAACATACGCTGGGGTCACAATTTCCCCCGCTTGGTCATCCGAAGGTTAATGCCATATTTTTTTAAGTATTGCCAAAATTTTCAGGAATGATTGATATTGTTAATTTTCTTTATAACAAATACAGGGTAACTAGAATACAAAGTGTATTTCGATGTGTTAATTTACAAATGCTTCGTAGAGTAAGTAGCTCATTCAATGATCGTTTTTAGGCGTGCATAAATGTGTTCATCATCATCATCATCATCATCATCATTTGGCTCTACAACTCTATGTGAGTCTTGGCCGCGTTTACTATTTCCCTCCATTGTTGTCGGTCTTGAGCAGCTATTTCCCATTGCTGTACTCCCATTTTGCGTAGATCGCTGGCCACTGCGTCCTTCCATCTCTTTCTTGGGCGACCAACTGACCTTTTTCCATCGGGCCTTTCCCAGAATGTGGCGTTTAGAAGTCTTTCGTCACTTGATCTTAGTACGTGACCCGCCCATCGTATTCTGTTTGATTTAATGTAGCGTACTATGTTTTCATCTCCGTATATTGTCTGGAGTTCATCATTGTGTCCTCTTCTCCATTCTCCTGTTGTCTCTTCTCTGCAAGGCCCATAGATAGTTCGCAGTATCTTTCTTTCAAGTACCAGTAATTTTGTTGTTTTCCGCTGATTCAGAGTCCAGGTTTCGCTTCCGTACGTTATTGTGGGACGAATTATTGTCTTATATACTCTTATTTTTGCTGGTCTTGAGAGTATTTTTGATTTAAGTAGGGTCCTTAACGAGTAATATGCCCTGTTTCCTGCAATAATCCTGGCTGCCACGTCCTTTTCATAGTTATTTTCAGATGTTATGATCGCTCCCAAGTACTTAAATTCTTTGACGACTTCAAAATTGTATTCATTAATTGTTACGTTTTGTCTAACCCTTGGTCTTGGGTTCTTCGTAACCACCATGTACTTGGTCTTGTCCTCGTTGACCTTAAGACCAACTTCCTTGGCTCCGTTCTCGAATAGGGTGAAAACTTCTTTTGCATCTCTGGTGGATTGTGCAATTGTGTCCACGTCATCCGCAAAGGCTAATAGTATTTTTGATCCTTGGGCGGCAAATCCGTTTGTCAGTTGTGCATAAATGTGTTAGGAGGTAATTTTAAACACCTTATGTAATTAAATATTAAAAATATTTTCTTAAAAGTAGCTTCTAATTTTTTCAAACATGTTTTTTTGCAAAATGTATTACTGATAAATTATTTTTCGTTCTTTACTTGTTACATTGTTACAGTTACATACAAAAGTAGTGTTTAATTGTCTTCACAAAATGTTGTATTTTGTGTTTGTGTATTTTTTTTGTAAAATTTATTACTAATTTTCTTTCTTTATTTGTTACATTTACATAAAAAAGCAGTTTTTAATTATTTCAAAAATGTTGCATGTTGTGGTTGTGTTTTTTTTTTTTTGTAAAATGTATTACTAATAAATTATTTTTATTTCTTTATTTGCTACATTGTTACATTGATTACCGGATTGATAATAAGTAATCGTCAATTTTCAATTCAGTCATGGTTTACTTCAAATTTAGGTAAATTTAACACCTAAAATAATTTTCTCTGAAAAATGAAAATATCTCGAAATCGAATAAATTTTGACATAGGGAATGTTATATAAAAATTAAAGTACGGTCATGTTACTTTTCAAAAATGATATAAAATACAGGATGTTCCATTTAACATTACTGAGAAAATAATGTACTTGCGTTTTGACTCACCCTCTATTTGATATAAAGAAAATTAGCAATGTCAATAATTCTTGAAAATTTTGACAATAAATAAAAAAATTTGGCATTAATGAACCATTGCTGTTGTGCTTATTTTTATTTATACAGGGAGTTGAACTCGTTACGATTTTCATACAAAGCTGGTTATAACTTTGTAAATACCCTGTATAACATAACAAACCTTTGTATTATTGTGATGGAGAAGTTAACAGAATTTCGAATATAAAATAAAATATAGGGTCTTCCATTTAAAAAAACATGAGTTTGGTCTGCCACTGTGTTATCGAATACCCTGTAACATTCTAACTAATTTTTTAATGTGAAGCTCAAAGTTGGCTACAATTTTTGTTATTAACTTTTATTGCTATCTATTACTATTGCGGATCTATTGAGCTTTACCCCACTAATCAATCACCCTGTATAGTATATAAAAAGCAATGTAGATGGTAAAGCTGTAGGGCCTGAAAATTATTATCCGGAATTTCTTAAATTTATGGATGACCAAGGAATAAAACAGATAAAAAGTAAATTTAACAAAATATATGCAACTGGAAATATCCCCCAAAGCTGGTTAAGGTCGATCTTCCTAACAATAAATTCAACAACATGCGAAGATCACTAAGCCACTTACTTAAAACGTTTTAAAAGTGATAAAAATCAGAACAAAAAATCCGAAGAACAAAGTGTCATTGACACAATTTGGATTCCGCGATGGGGTAGACACCCGAGACATTGTATAAGTCATTATGCAGAGGTTCAACGATATCAACTGTGACGTATACATTTGGTTTATCGACTAGCAAAAGGCAATTGATAGAGTACCATATAATAAGCTCATAATGATCCTGAAAAAAGCGGGCTTAGATGATAGAGACTTGAAAATCAAATAATTTAGGTTACAACCCAAACTACCAACATTAAAGAGGATGACCAGTTGACAGAAACAATCTCTGTAGATAGAGGAGTCAGACAAGGATGCATTCTGCTGACGGTGTTATTCAGCACAGGGAGAACTACAGGAAGGCGTATTAATCAACGGAGTACTCTAAACAATTTTAGATAAATATGCCAACGACGCAGTAGTTGCTGATAGCTTAAATGATTTACAAACAATAATGTCGTACTAATTAAATATAATAGGGAACTTGCATAAAATTTTAAATTCGAAAAAAATGGTATAAATCACAACAGAACATAATTTAGGACCTGTATCAAAAATAAAAAAGTTTTGTTTGTCTTTCGTTTGGCCCCTAAAGACGACTAAAAGTTCAACTTATACCAGCCACCCCAAAACGCGTCGTGACGTCACTGGGTTGTATGTTTACATTCTACACCAATTGTATATTATATAATTTTGGATTAGACATTATAAACGTCAGTAGAAAATACAGTTATGTGACGTTACAAATGTTTTTGATCGTTTGAACTATTCATAGAAAATTTGTACTTTTACAAAATGGTTTTATTTTCAATAGTAAACCTTCTTTCCTTTCCTTCAAAAACTGTATGAAACGGTAATCTCAACAAACTGGTATATTTTATTACAGTGACATACGATAAATGTTATTAGAATATAAATATTTTTCCTTTATTCCCCGACGACGATCTGGCTAAATACCCAAGTAGGTGGAGGTCAATAAACTAAATAAGAAGAAGGAAAATATACGTAAATATAACCATAAACTGAACCACATGGTCAAACTCTGTGACGTCACGTGTTGTTTGAACTATTTTAAGATAAAGCAGACTTTAAATTTGTACTTCTAAGTTATTATGAGTTTTTGAAGCGTGAAATTTTGGAAATCTCATTTTTATACAAAACTGAACATTATTATGTAATAAAAAAAATGTGCAAGTTCCCTATTGACTGGATCTCAATACGAAAAAAATGTCACGTGTACGATAGTCAGTAAGCGGAAAATATTAAATATACGGCTTTTGGTTAACCAACAGCCAATTGACAGAGTAAGTATATAGCTACACATACCTTGGTATCAATATAAAGTCAATCGGATCAGAAATAAAACAACGCATGGGGAAAGAAAGTTCAGCATTCGTAAAGACTAAGCTTTTTTCAGAAGTCACGATATGCTACTGCACAACAAAATTTCTGTCATCAGACGATATGTATTTCTCTGTTATTATACGGTATAGACGCCTGGACACTTTCTGAAGCTTCTCTAAGAAAACTCGAGGCCTTCGAGATGAGGTGTTACATACGCACTTTAAGAATTTCGTGGGTGGATCGTGTGACTAATGTTGAGGTCCTATGTAGAATAGGCAAGGAATGCGAGATTATTAACACCATCAAAGAGCCCCAATTAGAATATCTTAATCATGTTATGAGAAATGCACAGAGATATGGCTTGTTGAAACTTATTCTTCAGGGCAAGGTACTTGAAATGAGAGGACCAGGGACAAGGAGAATATCTTGGCTTGAAATCCTGAAAAAGTGGTTCAATATTTCTACAACTGGACTATTCCGAAACGCTGCAAGCAAAGTCAGGATAGCTATGCTGATCGCCAACATCCGGAACGGATATGCACCGTAAGAAGGAAAAGAAGAAGAAGATAGATCAACTTTCAACGTTTATATTTGAGAATTTTTTGAAACCGATTTCCTTATTGAAAGCGGAAACTGTACAAAAAAAAATGTAGTTGTGATTATAATGATTTGTAGTTTAATATCTCCTAAAAATATAAGTGTTAAACATAATAACACAAGGAAATAGTTTTAGAAATATAGCAACATGATTGTGTAGTTGCCTAATTTTGTTTAGACACTTTCATGCAAATGAGCAGGTGACAATTATTTAGTACGATTTAAACTAATATGCAGCCGACTAGAAAATGTATGCAAGTCTTATTGTTAACAATCGTGTTTACATTATTGCTTTGATAAAAATGATTCTTATTGTGTATTTTGTGTGGGATAGACATTAAACATTTACAATTAAATGCTGTATTCGATAAAATGTAAAGCGTCAAAAATTAAAACACACCTTTGTTGAAAACACTTACAGGGTTTCCAGTAGAGTTGCAAAAGTTTGACTTGAATATTTGAAATTGACTTGAGTTTGACATAATTTCAAGTTAAACTCAAGTCAATATTTCTGACAATTCAAGTCAAGTGAAACTGGTAAATGGTCAAACTTGACAAACAGTTTGAAAATTCAAACTGTTTGTCAAACTAGTTTGAAAAATAATTTATTTAGTAGATATACTTTTTGTGGAGACAGAAATGTTAGTTGCCAATTAAGATAACAAAATTTAAAATACAATAAGACACGCTAAATGGGGTGAAGTCGAGTTCGCTCCGCTTCGTTCAGGTATATTTTAGAAGGGTACGAATTGGCTCTCGCATGAATGCGGGTAGGCTCTCATATAATCGCGGAAACATTAGACATTGTTGCCAAATCGTGTAATATTTATGCTGCTTAGGAAATTTACATAGTGATATAGACTTTTTATAGGAAAATGATACTTTTAGACAAATACTTTTAGAGTTTGTTTTAGTTCAACATTGGCATATGTGGCAATTCTAACACAAATTATCGGTGTCGGCCGGTTTGCGCTCTACACTCTAATACCCGAAAGTTAAGTTAGGACCGAAGGGTTAGGTCTTCCTCCTTTCCCATAGATATTTCTAGGAAGGTACCTGTTTCTAACAAAAAGAGAAAATTTGAAAGAAGTGACAACGCTGGGTGATATTTTCGACATGTTTAGGTAAAATAAATTTTGTCTATGGGAGCCAATTCAGACTCTACCTTTTTTAGTTCAGGTAAAATTCTTACCATTGGGAGCGAACTCGACCCCGTCCGCTAAATGCTACTATTATAGGAGCACTTCCGAATCATAATTTACAATGTATATACATTTTATACTTAAATCTTAAATAATGATTTCCAAAATTTACACATTGTAAATTATGATTCGGTAGTGCTCCTAGTAGCATTTAACGTGTCTTGGTTTGTTTATTTCTACTGCATCTTGAATTTAAATTTATTATAAATAGGTCCAATACAGAACAATATAATAAAAGATGCAAAAAAAATTGGGATTATATAAGCAAAAAAAAGATAAACAAAAATAAGACAACATTCATGTTCAAAAGGGATTCAAAATTTGCTTACCTGGGTCTAAAATTAGAGGAAAAGGGACATAATCAAAAGGGAGATAAAAACAAAAATGGCAAAAAGAAACAAAAAGTTTTTATGTAGTATTAAGAATATTATCTAATAAAATCCAAATATGTCTCAATAAAAACCAAAATTAGAATTTATAAAACAGCTATGAGGCCTACAGTTACATATTCAGCAACTGAAGAGTATTATAACTTACAAAAAGTACCTAATATTGAGAATTGGAAAGAAAAGCTAGAGCAAAATCAATGAAAGGAAGTGAGAAAGAGAGAAAGAACTGCACAAGAAATATTATATGTATCGGAATGGAAATTGTAATGGAAATCTAAACTTTTCAGCCCTAGGCCTTCACGGCTTGTAGGGCTTTATATTTATAAGTAATACATAATAATAGTAAAGTAATTAAAGAAATTTGTCAATTTGTAGTTATTAATTTCAATATTATTGATATCCAATGCATAATATAAAATCGATGTCTGAGTGAAAAGTTATATAAGCAAGTAAATACCTTAAGCCTGGATCCCGAGTACCAAAAAAAGTTTATTAATAGTAAGCTAAAAATGTGTTAATAGCTTAACGGTGTCTAGTCGGACAAACTTTTATGTACGGGAACACTGGAACAGGAGAAGTTTTAATTGTGGAACAGGTTACAGATTTCGCACGTTAGACTACGAAAACGTCACATGTATTTTGTCGGACAGAACTTCCAATTGATTTGTTACTTTTTCATTAAACTCTCATGCAAAAATCAGACTGCTATTTATCACCAACATAATTCCTATGATTTGGCATAGTCTACGTGTCGGACTTATTCAAATGCCCAACATATTTGTCAGACAACCATTTTTTCATATATTGTATAAAGTTTGCTATTGATTAAACTTAAAAACAACCTGCTACTTTTCAGTCATAAACTCGTCAGGATGACAAATTCCACAATTAAAACTTCCCCTATTCCAGTGTTTCCATACATCAAAGTTTGTACGACTAGACACCGTTAAGCTATTAACAAATTTTCAGCTTGCTATTAATAAAATTTTTGTTGGTACGCGGGATCCAGGCCTATAAGACTAAGTTTTGATTTTTTTCTTATCCTAAATTCTTTCTCAATTTTCCTCGCACTATAATGTATAGATTCTATTAGTTGTTTGGCGAGTCAATGTCACCTAGTGAAATTAATATTTTCACGGGATCCTAGTTTAGTAATAATAATAATAAAACCAGTCTAATATAATCTCGGCTACCTAATAAATACCAAATTCGATTTTTTTGTTGTTTTCTCAGCCGGATATAGATATACGGAGTGTTCTCGAAACGTTTTTGAAGTAATTACTACATTGTGATATTTAGATAACCTTAAACATTTTTTATTTAAATTAATATTACAAATGAAATTAATTTATATACAGGGCCCTCCTATACGGGACAATAGGGACTTACGAACTTCGAAATTGGGTAGTGGCCCTAGTGTGTTGAAACTATTATTATGTCAATTGTCTATTTTGAGACCAATATCTCCACACTTCTCGAAAGGTATGTAGTTGAATTAAATTAACGTTCTATATAATTGAAACTACTTACTTGTTCTTGAAGCAGGAATATACAGCCAATTCCTGACACCTGCAAAAAAGAAGATGAAAGTTAAAACCAATAATTAAAAGAAATTTACTGATACAGTAATAATTATAAATGTACTAGTAAGAAATGTTGTCTATGCTACTACGAAAAAACTACAAATCGCTTATAAAAAAGACCATTACTAGAAGAGACTTAACCAGAAATTACAGGAATTAGAATTAGCGCTCAGAAGAATGACACAGAATCGATAGGTAATGACCACCTTCAAATCTCTAAAGTTACAATACTTCGTATACATTAATCGAAATGAATCCAGATATGCCCTCCTACAAGCCATCCTGCAAGGAAAAATATTTGGAAATCGAGGTCCAGGACGAAGAAGAACATCATGGTTAAAGAACCTCAGAACATGGTTCAACACGACATCTGTGCAGCTTTTCAGCACTGTTGCAGATAAGATAAAGATTGCCATGATGATCGCCAACCTTCGTCACGGATCGGCACATCAAGAAGACGAAGGTTTCAGAAACGTCAAAGAAACGTAGGACTACGTAAAATACAGTACTAATGAGGCAGCATGAGAGGCTTTGGGAGAACTCGAGAAAAGAAATACCCAATACCTATATAGGAAAAATACGAAGAAATCAAAAAATGTATTGAAGGAAAGTATTGAGGAAAAATTATGAACATCCAATTCTCAGAAGACATACACATTTAAGTACAAAGAGAAAACGTAGAAGTAAATACAAAACGGGTAAAAGCAAAGAATGAAGAATGAAAAGGAACACATCTATAAATTGATCAATATATAGGACTAGGAGGAATAAGTAAATATGAATCCTGGAAAATATTGAAATCTTTCAGAAAAAATTCCAATGAAAAAGTCGAAATATAATATGTATCAGAAGAAGAGTGGGAAGAAGATCATAAAGAACTACTCACAAAAAAACCTCCCGATTTCATAGAGACAGACACAAAAAACATGAAAATTTGAGACATTACGAAGAGAATGGGACCAAAAAATCCTTTTAAATATTGACAACGCACCTGTACATCGATTTGAAAATGAGCATGTTTTTCTAAAATGGGATAAACAAAGTAAAATTACCAGAGAACGGCAGTTCCCGCCAGTGGCGCACACCAACACCCCCCTACACGCGACACTATATATACAGAAATTTTCGATTTTCTAAATCTGACTGATTTGAAAGATGGGCCATGTTCCATCTTAAAGTTCAGGAAAAGACTCACCCATTCATATGTCAACCATCCATTTTCTATTTAGGGTCTGTTTTTCGTTCTCGTCCCCAAAACTCCCAAAAACTTCAAAAATTTAAGTCCGACCTTTGCGACTTCTAATAGTACTAGTCTAAGAGCTGGGAGCGGATTTTGTGCGTGATAAGTAATATGGAAAAACTATACGGGGATATGTTGAATTAGTTGTGTACATGACTTTCACCAACGGCCGGAAACCAGAGTTGGGGCCGAGGGTAGTTATAAGGGGTCAAAGTTGCGGATTTTATTATTTTTTTTATGACGCTCATAATCGAGATAGTGCACCAAAATTTCGGAATAAGTAGGTCATGACGTACCTAAGTAAAATCTCTAGGAATTCAACGCTGCTTGGCCGACAAAGGGGTAGGGGTAGGGGTGAATATAAAAAATATAAGGGGTTTTTTGCGACGTTCGTGATTGAGATAGTGCACCAAAATTTGGGTATAAGTAGACCATGACATAAATAATTAAAATCCCCAGAGCCGGAAACCAGAGTGGCGAAGGAAGGTAGATATAAGGGGTCAAAATTCCGTTTTTTATTATTTTTTTTGTGACTCTCATGATCGAGATAGCGCCCCAAAATTTGGGAATAAGTAGGTCATGACGTAGCTAAGTAAAATCTCCAGGAGTGGAACGCTGCGTGGCCGACAAAGGGGTAGGGCAGGGGTGAATATAAAAAATGTAAAGGGTTTTTTGCGACGTTCGTGATTGAGATAGTGCACCAAAATTTGGAAATAAGTAGACCATGACATAACTAAGTAATATCCCCAGAGGCAGAAACCAGAGTGGCGGATGAGGGTAGTTATAAGGGGTAAAAGTCCTCTTTCTTATTATTTTTTTTGTGGCGCTCATGATGGAGATAGTGCACCAAAATTTGGGAGTGAGTAGGTTATGACGTAACTAACTAAAATCTTCAAGGGCGGAACGCTGCTTGGGGTACAAATGGGTGGTAGGCAGGGGTGAGTATAAAAATATATGGGGGTTTTTTTTGCCGTTTTTGATCGAGATAGTGCACTAAAATTTGTAAATAAGTAGATTATGATATTACTAAAAAAAATCTCCAGGGGCGAAACGCTGCGTGTGGGACAAATGTTGTACCGAGTCACAAAAAAAATAATATACACTGCGACTTTGACCCCTTAAAATTACCCTCATCCCCAACTCTGGTTTCCGGCTCTGGGGATTTTACTTAGCTAAGTCATGGTCTACTTATTCCCAAATTTTGGTGCACTATCTCAATCTAGCACGTCACAAAAAACCCCTTATATTTTTTATATTTACACCTACCCCCACCCCTTTATCGGCTACGCAGCGTTCCATCCCTGGAGATTGTAGTTAGTTACTTTATGACCTACTTATTCCCAAATTTTGGTGCACTATCTCGATCATGAGCGTCACAAAAAAAATAATAAAAACGGCGATTTTGACCCCTTATAACTACCCTCATGCAACAACTCTGGTTTCCGGCGCTGAGGATTTTAATTATCTATGTCATGGTCTACTTATTCCCAAATTTTGGTGCACTCTCTCGTCACGAACGTCGCAAAAAAACCCCTTATATTTTTTGTATTCACCCCTGCCCCACCCCTTTGTCGGCCACGCAGCGTGCCACCCCTGGAGATTTTACTTAGTTACGTCATGACCTACTTATTCCCAAATTTTGGTGCACTCTCTCGATCATGAGCGTCACAAAAAAAATAATAAAAACGGCGATTTCGACCCCTTATAACTAATCTCATCCCCAACCCTGGTTTCCGGCTCTGGGGATTTTACTTAGTAATTTCATGATCTACTTATTTCCAAATTTTGGTCCACTATCTCAATCACGAACGTCGCAAAAAACCCTTTATATTTTCTATATTCACCCCTACCCCCACCCCTTTGTCGGCCACGTAGCGTTCCGCCCCTAGAGATTTTACTTAGTTACGTCATGACCTACTTATTCCCAAATTTTGGTGCACTATCTCGATTATGAGCGTCAAAAAAAAAAAATAAAATCCGCGACTTTGACCCCTTATAACTACCCTCGGCCCCAACTCTGGTTTCCGGCCGTTGGTGAAAATCATGAACACAACTAATTCAACACATCCCCGTATAGTTTTTCCATATTACTTATCACGCACAAAATCCGCTTCTATCTCTCCGACTATACTGATCATTACCTTTCCAACGCATGTCTAATTTTGAAAATCGGTTATACCATTCAAAAGTTACCGAGCTTAGAAGTATGACTCAATTTTTATTGAAAAAAGGGAAAATGTTTGTGGATATGTATGTATGAGTGTTTAAAGGTTAAATCGATTTGAATTTTTTTTCTGTGTTTGAAGAGGGGGTCTGGGCCGATTCAGAACCGGTGTAGTTTGTGACTTTTGACCAACCATAATCCAGCTAGAGGACTTGGTAGGTACAAAACGGCATATTTTTGGGGGTATATATCTTCGGATCAAGAAAAGACAGGAGAACCGCAAATACACCAAATCAATAGTGTTGAGTTAAGCTTTCAAACGGTGTTTAAGCCGTCAGGATCAGACATACACACGGCTCAGTATAGCCGAAAAACTGAAAAACTATACTTTGAAAATTTTGGTTTTTCAACAATTACTCAAAATTTCAACCTACGAGTTGAGCCAATAACTGAGCGTTTGTAGAAGGACTCTAGATGAATCTAACGGTGTATACGTCATATCCGGGAAAATTCGAATTTTTAAGTTATAGGCTTCATAAGTATGATTAAATCTATTTCCTACGGGAAAAATGGTTTCTCAAGCTCAATAATTCCTGTAATAGCTTCAGTTATCATACTTGACCTTAGATCCATCAGATACTACTGGTAAATACGTTTCAAATTCATGTTTACTGATCAAAATCGGTTAAGCCTTTTAAAAGTTATTAGGCTACAAAAGTATAATCCAATTAACGATTATTCCCGAAATGGGTTATTTAGTTGTAGTGATTACGACGCTAATTTGATCATCCCAATATTTTTTTTAATCTATTTCCAATAGAAAAAAATCTAGTGTACATTCGATGGACACTAGATCATTTGGGAGATAATGCAACAAAGGTGACCATTAATAAAGCTTAACGAGTAATAGAGGAACATTGCATTCAACTTCATACATTTAATTTATAAATAACTTTGAAAAACTACTGATACAAGAATAAAAAACCGCTAAACGCCTTAAAAATGAGTGGCGCATACAGTATTCCAGATACAAAAGATCTGATATGAATATTACGTGGCGCGAAAATTTATTTTCATTTTGATGCAAAACAAAATTCTAGTTTTATTTTAAAAGATTTTTCCATAATATTTGCTAAATTTGAAGTAAACGCGCCACAAAAGAGTTTCAAAATTCAAACTGTATCAAGGTTACTCTTTTGTGGCGCGTTTACTTCAAATTTAGTAAATATTATGGAAAAATCTTTTAAAATAAAACTAAAATTTTATTTTGCATATTATATATTGATTGAAAAGAATGCTTAATTTTGAATTATATTTCCAATAAACTATCTTTTTTTATAAATATTTTTTAATTCAGAAAATCTCATTTTAAAGATTTTCACAAGAGTAAAATAAATGAAAAAAATCGCTCTTTTTCTTAAATGTCGACCAAAAATTTCGATTGCCTCGAGATGATACGCCTTTTATATTGACTTCTCAGATTCCTGTTTAAAAAATAGTGATCAGTAATTTTTCTACTTTTTAATGGTTCGTTTCTTGGTAGTCTAGTTGGTCTGTAATCTAGAATCCCAGAAATGTATAATGAGTAGACTTAGACAAATATGCAAATTGCATATTTTGCATATTATGCATAAAATATGCAAAAATGTCAAATTTTGCATATTTCTATAAAAGTATGCATAAAGTGCATTTAACTTGAAATTTCATTAGGTGTATAGATATATTCATGAAATAAAATCAACGAAGAGCTTGGAAATCCGAATATATTTTGTTTCAATATTTCTAGATATTTATTGTAATTTTGTCCTTGAATAAGGGTTCCAAAATCTGTTAGTTTATACCTCTAGGTAAAAATTTTTATTGGGATGGTCAGTTTTAGAAATCAATTATTATGTTGTAAAATTGATACCGGTAACACCTGTCCTTGTAATATTATTGTGAATTTCAATTTGAAACTGCCGAAAATAAACGCTGTTTTCTCGTACAATAGCCTTTAGTTGCGTGCTTCTAATTTAGGCTCATAGTATTTTTTCTTAGATAAAGAGAAAAAAAAACAAGAATCTCCTGTAAATATTTGGGGATCTTCCTGCTTTCATAGTCATATCATCTTGATATTTTCAAGATTCCTGATTTTAATTGTTATGCAAATAGTTACCAGGTCCTTTCTGAAGTACTTAGTTCAAGTACTAGGTGGGACATATCTAGGAACCATTTAATTTGAAACCAAAAAGCAGTTACATCAGTTGATGTGGAAAGAAGTTTTTTCGTGTACAAATATAAATATTGTACCTACTCAGAAACCATAAGTTTTTAGAAAAATTTAAACAGCCGTTAATCATTTAGTGTTAGCACAATTCAAAAGTTTGTAAAATAAATAAATGTTAATTACTGTAAATTATGATATAATTAAGATATTTTAGATATTTTTGTAAACAAAACGGATACTACTTTCTGAGTTATTTATATATACAGTAAAACCTGTCAGTAACGGCCACTAAAAGTGAAAGAATAATTAGCCAATATAGAAAGGTGGCCGGTATTGCCAGGTGTACATAAATATAATTGACTTGGGAAATTTTTAAACTGGCCGTTAGTACAGGTGGCCGGTAACACAGGTTTTACTGTAGGCATTTCTATTTTTTTTTATTTTTATATGCATATTTTCTAGATAAACATGCATATTTTTGTGTAAAATGCTGCATATTTATGCGCATATTTCATATGTTTTTATTTGCATATTTGCCTAAGTCTAATAATGAGTTAAATCTCTTAATGTTTTATTGATCTATCTGTAGGAAAGCATTGTTGTGAGGTTGGCGTCTAAATGTCATAAATTTTGTCTCTACATCCCTACATTTCTCTTTCTGTTATGTTTACGCAATCCAATAACTCTTCAATGCCCTGGAGACTATCGCATAAGGTAACTGTGTCGTCATTGAAAGATTTTTAATCAGTTCACCATTGATTTTCACTTCTTGCAAAACCTGTTAATTATATCCTTGTATAGATATTAAATAGCAGCAGGGATAGAATGCGTCCCTGTTTGACGCTTCTTTAAATGTAAAATTCGTTGGTTAATCTTCCGTTGACTCGTACGACTACTTTCTGCTTCGAATTTTTCTTAGTTCATTTAGTGGAATCTATACTTGCAACATGTCGATTTCATCTCCTTTTCTTTTTATTTAACTTTTTGTTGTACTTTTGTTAAATTAAATATTATTAGAATATAAAACTATACTGACTACTACTAAAACACCACCCAATTATTATGAAGTGTCATTAAGCGGATCTGAACGAGTACGAAGCATAAAACAAAAGACATAGCGGATAGCAGCAAAACAATTTCCACACCCACAACCAATTAATTTTAGTACCTAGATATCTCTGCGAGTCGCAATTCGGTTCAAAGTTGCTGCTGCTTAATAGATTGACATAAGTAGAGAAACAATTACGCAATAACCATAAAAACAGCAAATCTAAAGACAGTATAGATCACTAGGTAAAAGTTTTATATTCTCGTCTGTCGTGAACGAAGCTCTAGAAAATAAATGATTGTGTAAAAATATCTGTATATAGTAAGTATCGAATTATAGGGGTGTTCTCAATTTAATAATTTCATTTTACCAAAGAATATATTATATTTTTCACTATTATGTCAGTCGTTTTCCCATCAATTTTTTCTGTCATTCCTTTAGTGATTCCATTTAGCCATTTTGTACGAAGTTTGATTAGTTTTTAACTAAATCTCCAAAAACAAAAAAGTGATACTGGCCAGGACCCTCATATTTACCATTGTCATTTACGAAGCAGAGTCATGGACGTAGAAATCGGCTGATAGGAAACAAATCGATGATTTCGAAATTTTCACATGGAGGCGAATGTTAAGAATACTACGAACCCAAAAACATATATCTCAATTCTTGTTGAACTCGGCATCACTTGAACGACTCAAGAAAATTATTTAGGAGACGATCATGAAACATGTTCTTAAATATGACAAAGAAAAACGATTCGCTCGAAATTCGATCCTTGGTATTACTGGAAAAAGTTGAAGGAAAAACGCCCAAAGTAAGATTACCCAGACGCTACTCTGATTAAATATCACAAATAACGCAAAAAAAATACTTCACATAAACATATATAACCAGGCGCGGATACAGGGGGGTCAACGGGTCCATGGACCCCCCTATTGAATTTAGTCTATAAGTATTTTTTTATTATTTATTATTTTTTTCTGTCAACTCTAAACTGTATGCCATCAGTACAACACTAAATTACACGACAACCGCTTCCAAAGCATTGAAAGAAGCCATAAAATCTAATAAGGCACCCTTCTCTGAAATATAATTTGCAGGCGCATTTGTTTGGGTACCGGTGGAACCATAAACAACGGAAATATTTTTCTCAATTCAAAGAATAACAAAAAAGATATTTTAAAATGCAAATACATTACACTGGGTATAAACCTTATCTCATGAAAAGTCACGTTTCAAATTCGCGATACAATAAAGATATAAAAATTTGTATTTTACTAGATAATCCATGCGTACCTACCCATTGATGGTAGAAAGGTTAATCTTTATGGTAAAGAACGACCAGTGAGATTTATAGTCGTGAATTGTCTATCAATCCTTTTGATACCGTTGGTATCTGGGATTATAAAATATAGTGTATTTTATCCTTAGAGTAAGTGTGAGTCGTATGGCTAAATCTGGAAAATATAATATTTGGGTAAGTCTGCCCCCCCCCCTATTATGAATTTCTAGATCCGCGCCTGTATATAACTACATACTACACTCAGAAAGTAACAAGCCTCAAACAATAAGAGAAACTTATTATCACAAAATTCAACAAGTAGTAGACCAAATAATCGGGGATTTTAACGCTCGAATAGACAACAAAGTAATACCCGGAATTAAACAAAAACATAACGAACATGTTAAAAACCAAAATGGAGAGCTCATGATAAACTTCTGCACGAATAATGGACATCGAATAAACAACACATTCTTTGACTACAAAGACCAACACAATAATTATAGATACAGTAGGAAAAATGAAAGAATACCCATGAACGAACATATAAAACACGCTGTATTTTCCTGTCACCGTGTCAGACAAAAAATTGGCCAGCGCAAGTACATGTAATAATTATTGTTACATGTACTTGCACTGGACAATTTTCTTTGTGACACGGTGACAGGAAAATACAGCGTGTTTTATATGTTCGTTCATGGGTATTCTTTCATTTTTCCGACTGTATATGCAATAGCACCCTTGGACGAAAGATATATGATAGATTTTATAACCTACAGAAATATACATACATCAAAAACATTGGACGTAAAATGCTTTGACTCAGCAGATGTAAGTAGTGATCATAACATATAGTTTAATATTATATAAGATAAGGATCATCATAAAATACATCACACCCAAGAAAGCTGCACAAGGAAAAACAAAAATCAGAGTCAAAGGACTAAATACACGGAATACTTATACAGAAAAATAATATCAGAGAAGATTGCTGAGAATAGAATATTAGAAAACTGGGGGAGGAAAACATCGAGGAAAGCTGGGGAAAACTCAAAAATAACAATTAACACAGCAACAGAAGCACTTGAAGAGAGAAAAGTAATGAACATTAATATATCACAAAAGAAAACTCCATTGTAACGAAGTGAAAACAAAATGTGAAGAAAAGAAGAAATCCTTTATATAATACACAATATATTAACAAAATAAATACCACAGGTATACAACCAATATTTATAAACCAAAAAACAAAAAAATATAAAACGGAACACTGGGAGAGCTATCAAAACAGATGCAATATGAATTTTACGGAAAATATGGAGAAATATGGAGAATGGTCTGAGGACAAAGAAAATAGATGAACCAACTAACAAAAATGACACAAATACAGAAGGAAATATGGGCAGACTACTTTCGACTCCTATTTGCTAAAATTGACAATAATGAACCACCATTAACAGAAGTGACGACATATGAACAAATAAACGTTAAGGAGGGGGAGGTAAAGGAAGCTATGAGGAAATTAAAAAATAGAAATTCACCCGATGACAGAATACCGAACGAACACCTAAACTACGGAGAACTATATGTGACCAAACAATTATTAAAACTAATCCAAACAATAATATAACAAAACAGAATAGCAGAGCACAAGAATAGAGATAAAGAACCTCTACTCAAAAAGAGAGGCAAATCGGACCAGGAGTACTACAGAGGAATAAACTTATTAAAATGGAAAAGGATATCTAAGAGGAGAAAGACAACTTAAAATAATCTGCTATGCAGACGACGCAATGCTAATCTCTCAAAATGAAGATGGTTTACAACATATGCTACACCAACTTAATTAACCGTTAGAAAATTTAATATGTTAATTTCCCAATAAAAGACACAATGCATGGTTAACAGCAAATCTACTAAGATGTAAATTGGACCTAGAGGGTCAGATAATAGAACAAGTGGTGGAATTTAAATATACAGACATTACACTATGTAGCTACGGAAAGCTCTAAACAGAAGTGGAAGATCATGTTAATGGGACAAACGTAGGATGCCTGAATAAAAAAATATGGAGAAATAAAAATATCGGGAAGGAAATGAAATAAAAAAAAGAATGATAGAAACAGCAGAGATGACAACTCTTAGAAAAATCGATGGTAAGACACTATGGGACAGAGCGCTAGAAGCACAGATATACAACGGAGATGCAAAGTAGACAACATCAATGACTGAGTAAGAAAGTCAAAAGTGCAACGGAACGATCATATAAACTGAATGAAAAATAAGAAGAGAGCTAAAAATATTGGCTAAAAATGATCATTTTGTATAGTTCCATTGTTTATGTTTTGTTGGATGAATTGCCAGACACGTATAAGTTTTCTATTTGGGTTTAATAACTGTTTTTTACAGTGTTCTTACAAAAATTTCCTTCATAAATAGTTCCTTTGTGTTGAACGTATGAAATAAAATTGAATTATCACCTTATTAAGAAGTGATTTATTTTTAGAACAGCGCAATAAAAATGGTTATTAAAAAAGCACGAAAAAACGGCAACGAACCTTGCGAAATATGCTCGCTATGAGCGCTAGAGGCCGAGAGTGGAACCTCGCGGCTCACCTGGCTGCCAAACTGCGATAGAGTCGACCTAGATTTTTACATTACCATTCACCGGTTAACGGGAAAGCTAAAGCTTATTTGTAATTTAGTTAATTCAGTTTCACTGGTATCTCGCGAAGAGTCAGGTAACACGCGGTAGGTACGTCTCACGCGGACCGAACTCATTTTCGATTCGATTTGACTCGACTTAACTTAAATAACGGGGATTAGCAGACCAACGAGACTTAGGTCAAGAATTTTTTATTTTATGTTGGCTACAAGGTGCATATTTTAGTTGATGTTGATGATAATGAGCAAGTGATACTAAGGTGGTGGTTTATGGATGACTTTTTCTCAGGTAAGGCCATTTAATCGATTAGTTTTTCTTTTGGAGATGACTTAAAAATCTATACGTAACAACATCTTTTTTTTACAATATCTTTCGACTACAAATTTTTGTCGTTCTTAAATTTTCCATTTACTTGATTAACGTCGTTGCTCATTAATTTATATTTAGGTAATCGATTATTATTATCAACTCATGAAGGACAATTGTCAAAAACAAAGTGCTGGATTTCCCGTTATGATTGATTGACTTTCCTGTCTTTTTTTTGTGTTTTTTCAAAGTTCTCTAGTATTTATTTGTGAAATTTATTTATTTACTCCATATATCAGGGGTGTCATGGTGCGGGAACGCCGCCGTTCCGGCACTGCGTTCCGGCACTGCTAATTTTGCCATGACACCACTACCATATATGACATTAAAACTTTACCTTTTCTGAGAGGTATTTCGGATTCCAATTGCCTTCTTTATATAATCTCATCTGATAATCTATTGCAGTTCTGCAGTTCAATTTTAGTCCTATAATGTCATTTCTTTCTTTCTGTTGTTATTTTTATTGTGATTTAGGTTTTTAGTGGCCTCAGGATTTATTTGGATATTGTTTAGCCCTTCATGACGATTCTTCTTATTCTTCCTCCTTGTAAGTAATTCTGCTTGTTGATTGATCGATTGATACTTCTATGGAATGTTGTCACTCTATATATTTTTTGTAAACTTGTAAATTTTCTTCTAATGTCTATACTCCACTTATCTCTCAAAGTATTCCTGTAATTCTTCCCAGTGTCCTGATCTACATAACTTTTTATAGCCGGATCTTAGGTCGGGTCTTCAAGCTTATGCATACGTCATCATAATTATCATTGTTAATGTCGTTCGATAAGTCTTGTGCCTGGACAGATCATCATTGTTTCCTTCGTAGATCTGTTTCATTGATCTGTCGTGTGGTTCCAAAAAGTGGATGGAGTAAAATATGATTTTATGGTTATTGGCGATTCGATGAACTTAAATAACGGGGATTACCAGACCAACGAGACTTAGGTCAAAATGTTTTTATTTTATGTTGGCTACAAGGTGCATATTTTAGTTGATCTTGATGACAATGAGTAAGTGATACTGAGGTGGTTGTTTATGGATGACGTTTTCTCAGGTAAGGCCGTTTAGTCTGTTAGTTTTTCTTTCGGAGATGACTTAAAACAAAACTTCGGATATGTAACAACAATAAATCTTTCTTTTTGGAAATCTTTTAGCTCGACTACAAATTTTCTTAAATTCTCCATTTATTTGCTTAACTTCGTAGTTCATTAATTTATATTTAGGTAAACGATTATTATCAGTCCTTGAAGGACATTGCCAAAAACAAAGTGCTGGATCTCCCGTTGTGATGATTTAATTCACTTTCCTGTCTTTATATTTTTTCAAAGATGTCTGGTGTTTATTTTCTTTAAGAAATGTATTTACTTTGTACATATCAGTGTGTTTAAATTTTCGGACTGTTATTTTCGATTCCAATTGCCTTCTTTATATCGTCTCATCTGATAAACTTTTGCACTTCAATTTTAGTCCTTTGATGTCTTTTCTTTCTTTCTATTGGTATTTTTATTTTGATTTGTTCCAATACTTTAAAAACATTTGGCCGGAGGCCTTATTTGGATACTGTTTAGCTCTTCATGACTATTCTTCCTCTCTATAAGCAATTCTGCTTGTTGATTGATGGATTGATACTTCAATGGAATGTTGTCACTCTATTATTTTGTAAGTAAATTTTCTTCCAATGTCTTTATTTCACTTCTCTCTCAAAGTATTACTGTAATTCTTCTCACTGTTCTGATCTTCACCATTTTTTATAGCCGGATCTTAGATTGGGTCTTGATTCTTATGCATACGTCATCATTATCATTGTTAATGCCGTTCGATAAGTCTTGCGCATCTGTAGATAATCATTGTTTCCTTCATAGATCTGTTCCATTGATCTGTCGTGTGGTTCCAAAAAGTGAATGGAGTAAAATATAATTTTCTGGTTATTGGCGATTCGATGAACTTAAATAACGGGGATTAATTTAGCAGACAAACGAGACGTAGGTCAAGAATTTTTTATTTGTTGGCTACAAAGTGCATACAGTAGGAAAAATGAAAGAATACCTATGAACGAACATATAAAACATGCTGTATTTTCCTATCACCGTGTCACACAAAAAATTGGCCAGCGCAAGTACATGTAATAATTATTGTTACATGTACTTGCAATGGACAATTTTCTTTGTGACACGGTGACAGGAAAATACAGCGGGTTTTATATGTTCGTTCATGGGTATTCTTTCATTTTTCCGACTGTATTTTAATTTATGTTGATGACAATGAGCAAGTGATACTAAGGTGGTTGTTTATGGATGACGTTTTCTCAGGTAAGGCCGTCTAATCTATCATTTTTTGTCTTAGCGACGACATAAAAAACTATACGTAACAACATCTTTTTTTTGTAATCTCTTTCGACTACAAATTTTTGTCGTTCTTAAATTTTCCATTTACTTGCTTAACTTCGTTGCTCGTTATTTTATATTTAGGTAATCGATTATTATTATCAACTCATGAAGGACAATTGTCAAAAACAAATTGCTGGATTTCCCGTTATGATTGATTGACTTTCCTGTCTTTTTTTTTGTTTTTTTTTCAAAGTTCTCTAGTGTTTATTTGTGAAATTTATTTATTTACTCCATATATCAGGGGTGTCATGGTGCGGGAACGCCGTTCCGGCACTGCGTTCCGGCACTGCTAATTTTTCCATGACACCACTGCCATATATGACATTAAAACTTTACCTTTTCTGAGAGTTATTTCGGATTCCGATTGCCTTCTTTATATAATCTCATCTGATAATCTATTGCAGTTCAATTTTAGTCATTTAATGTCTTTTCTTTCTTTCTATTGTTATTTTTATTGTGATTTGCTCCAATACTTTAAAAACATAAGGCCTCAGGTTTTATTTGGATATTGTTTAGCCCTTCATGACGATTCTTCTTATTCTTCCTCTCTGTAAGCAATTCGGCTGTTGATTGATGGATTGATACTTCTATGGAATGTTGTCACTCTATATATTTTTTGTAAACTTGTAAATTTTCTTCTAATGTCTATACTCCACTTATCTCTCAAAGTATTCCTGTAATTCTTCCCAGTGTCCTGATCTACATCACTTTTTATAGCCGGATCTTAGGTCGGGTCTTCAATCTTATGCATAGGTCATCATAATTATCATTGTTAATGTCGTTCGATAAGTCTTGTGCCTGGACAGATCATCATTGTTTCCTTCGTAGATCTGTTTCATTGATCTGCCGTATGGTTTCAAAAAGTGGATGGAGTAAAATATGATTTTCTGGTTATTGGCGATTCGATGAACTTAAATAACGGGGATTACCAGACCAACGAGACTTAGGTCAAGAATTTTTTATTTTAAGTTGGCTACAAGGTGCATATTTTAGTTGATGTTGATGACAATGAGCAAGTGATACTAAGGTGGTTATTTATGGATGACGTTTTCTCAGGTAAGGCCGTTTAGTCTGTTAGTTTTTCTTTTGGAGATGACTTAAAAGATATCTATATATAACAACAATTAATCTTTCTTTTTGACAATCTTTTAGCTCGAGTACAAATTTTTTTAAATTCTCCATTTATTTGCTTCACTTCGTAGTTCATTAATTTATATTTAGGTAAACGATTATTATTATCAGTCCATGAAGGACATTGCCAAAAACAAAGTGCTGGATCTCCCGTTGTGATGATTTGATTAACTTTCCTGTCTTTATATTTTTTCAAAGATGTCTGGTGTTTATTTTCTTTATGAAATGTATTTACTTTTTACATGTCAGTGTGTTTAAATTTTCTGTTATTTTGGATTCCAATTGCCTTCTTTATATAGTCTCATCTGATAATCTTTTGCAGTTCAATTTTAATCCTTTGATGTCTTTTCTTTCTTTCTATTGGTATTTTTATTTTGATTTGTTCCATTACTTTAAAAACATTTGGCCGGAGGTTTTATTTGGATACTGTTTAGCCCTTCGTGACTATTCTTCTTCTCTATAAGCAATTCTGCTTGTTGATTGATGGACTGATACTTCCATGGAATGTTGTCACTCTATTTTTTTGTAAGTAAATTTTCTTCCAATGTTTTTACTTCACTTCTCTCTCAAAATATTCCTGTAATTCTTCTCACTGTTCTGATTGACCATTTTTTATAGCCGGATCTTAGATTGGGTCTTCAATCTTATGCATACGTCATCATTATCATTGTTAATGTCGTTCGATAATTCTTCCGCATCTGTAGATAATCATTGTTTCCTTCGTAGATCTGTTCCATTGATCTGTCGTGTGGTTCCAAAATGTGGATGGAGTAAAATATGATTTTCTGGTTATTGGCGATTCGATGAATTTAAATAACGGGGATTAGCAGACCCACGAGGCTTAATAATTTTTTATTTTATGTTGGCTACAAGGTGCATATTTTAGTTGATGTTGATGACAATGAGCAAGTCATACTTAGGTGGTTGTTTATGGATGACGTTTTCTCAGGTAAGGCCGTCTAATCTATCATTTTTTGTCTTAGCGACGACATAAAAATCTATACGTAACAACATCTTTTTTTCGCAATCTCTTCCGACTACAAATTTTTGTCGTTCTTAAATTTTCCATTTACTTGCTTAACTTCGTGGCTCATTAATTTATATTTAGGTAATCGATTATTATTATCAACTCATGAAGGACAATTGCCAAAAACAAAGTGCTGGATTTCCCATTATGGTGATTTGATTCACTTTCCTCTCTGCTTATTTTGTCAAAGGCCTCTAGAGTTTATTTTTTTTTTGTGAAATGGATTTATTTACTGTATACATGTCATTAAATTTCAAATTTTTTGAGGGCCATTTTGGAGGCCTGCCACTTTCTCTATAATATAATCTAATCTGAATTTTTGGCCTTTAATGCCTCTTCTTTCTTTGTATTACTATTTTTATTTGATTTGTTCCAATACTTTCAAAACATATGACCTGACACTGTTTAGCCCTTCAAGACGATTCTTCTTATCCTTTCTTCTCTATAAGCAATTTTGCTTGTTGATTAATGGACTGATACTTCTATGGAATATCACTTTATATTTTTATCTACTCAGCTGATACTTCTTCAGCAGCTTTTTCTTTTCTTCTGTTTTTTTATTTGGTGCCCACTAGTTTATACCTTGTAATTGTTCTTCTAATGTCTTTACTTCACTTCTCTCAAAGTATTCCTGTAATTCTTCTCAGTACCCTGATCTCCACCGGTTTTATAACCGAATCTTAGGTAGGGTCTTGATTCTTATACATACGTCATCATTATCATTGTTAATGTCGTTCGATAAGTCTTGTGACAGATCATCATTATTTCCTTCTTAGACCTTTTTCATTGCTGTGTGGTTAAAAAATTGGATGGAGTAAAATATTATTACGATTTTCTAGTTTATCACTGTGTTTGATGATTGTTTCCGTTAAAACATTCTTCACGTAAGTCGGGTATCGTTTGGGTATCGTTTGATCGGAAACATCTTAACAGTGGCATAACCGGGGGGTTGGTAGTTGTACCCCCCCCCTAGGATGTATTTTAAGCTCTATACATACACTTAACACCAGTACTATTCCGTACCCCCTAGAGACCCTCCAGTAGTTGTAACCTCCCCCCCCCCCTTAGGATCATCCTGGTTACACCTTTGCGTACCAAATAGCCATTGTCACCAACCAAATAATTTAGACTGGTTTCTCTAGATAAAAGCAATATAGGATTGGCTGAGATAGGCTTCAATTTTGATTACATGAACACAAATTGGTGTTAAGATAATCTTACATAAAAGGAGTGTTTTTTCTTAATGCGAAGGTTACTTGAACTGTCTTGCTTCTTGATGTTTATTATCCGTTTATGGAATCATGTTTAAAGATTTTTTAGATAAACTTGTAGGATGTTCTTAACGACTGAGAGATTATCTAGAATAGACATATCATTGATAAAAATAACTGGAATTCATTGTATGTTTGTTGATAGATACGTTGTACATAGTGTGAAAGTTATACAGAAGTGCAGCACAGACAATTTCTTGAGTGACACGAACATTTATAGGGTTTATCGATGTTACTACATTTTTTAATCTTACTCTAAATCTTCTATCAATATTAAGACCTGGATGCCAAACCCTGTCAAAACTTTATTTTATGTTATATCCTATGTATTTATTGAACAGCCAATGCTTTTTAATATGTCCTGGAATACAATGATTGGAGTTTATTAATTTGATTATGGTTGACAGAAGACTTATTGGTCAATGGAATTTGATATGTCTGTAGTCTACAGTTGATACAATATTAATTGTAAAGCAGCAATGAAAAGATACAAAAATAAACAGCCGATATGGTATTATATGGCCAACGAAGCTGAAAAATAACTGCCAGAAGACTAGTTTTGATGTACAGAACTGCGAATGTTAAGCACATAACAAGAAAAAGAAACAACGAATGCATAAGTGAAGTGTTAAAAAAGGTAAAATTAAGGACAGATATATTAGCAGAAGTCCAATCTATGAAAAAGTATTGTGAGAAAAATTGCAAATAAAACTTGTTGGTGAACAAGCCAGATATTATGAGACTTATTTTATTTTTCCACGATAGGCAAAAGCGAAGCATATGTGCGAGCAATTCAAAATATGTATCAAAATCCGAAAAGTTGTATTAAACAGGGAAAATCTATGTCGAAACTATTCCCTGTTACAAAAGGTTTAAGGCAAGGGTGCTGCTTATCGCCAACACTATTTAAAATATACATCCAGAAAGCTCTGGAGCAATGGAGGAAAACAGTTGCTGGGATGGGAATAATGACTGAAGAAAACTGCTTAACAACTTTGTTTTTTGCTGATGACCAAGTAATTCTTGCCAACGATGAACATGATATGGATTATATGCTAAGAAAGTTACAGATCGAATATGAAAAATGGGGCCTATGTATGAACATGGAGAAAACGGAATATTTGAGAATAGGAGAGGAAACAAAAGATCCGGAATTAGAGTTAAGAAATATAAGGAAATGTAAGGAATATAGATATTTAGGAAGCATAATATCAGAAGAAGGAACTACAAAAAGAGACATACAGCATAGGATACAGCAAGGAAGGAAAGCAACTCGTATTTTAAATGGTCTACTATGGTCTAACAAGGTGAAACTGAACACAAAGTTAACAATCTACAGAACAATTGTGGAACCTATTATAACTTATGGAGCAGAGTGTTGGCAACTCACAGGAAAGGAAAGAAAAAATATAGAAGTAGCGGAAATGGATTACTTACGTAGAGCATGCAGAGTATCTAGATTAGAACATGTACCAAATGAGGAAATAAGACGACGGACAAAGAGTTTATATTCCACGGCTGACCAAATAGAAACAAAGAAATTGCTACGGTATGGTCATGTTATGAGGATGTCAGAGGAAAGATGGCCAAAAAGAGCATTCAATTACACACCCATAAATAGAAGAAGAAGAGGAAGGCCTACAGAAACATGGAAGAAAGGCATAGAACAGTCTATGGCAGATAGAGCTATTGACGAAAACGAATGGGTGGATAGAAAACGATGTACCGAATTCTATCGCCTCGCCTCTTTCATTCCGTAGTCCGAGTCCATTTTCACCAATGATGTTTTCCCATTTTTGCATTGAGATCTCTCATTATTATCGCATTTCATGTTTTTCCGTGCGCTGCATTAAGACTTATATATCTCTATGGAACTGTTCAATCTCAGTATCGGGTTTATCGGTTGTTGTAGCATTCTTCTTCTTATAGAATCCACTAATGGATGTTCGCGATCACGTTTGACCATTTTTGTCTATCCCTTGAAGTGTGTATTAGGTATCTTATACATATTTCTTAGCCTTGTTCATTGTTTGACATTACGGAGCCATAACATTTTCCTCCTGCCCACTCCACTTCTTCCTTCGTCCTTTCCTTCAATTAAGGTTTGCAGAAATTGGTATCTTTCGTTTCTATGTTGTGGCACAGACTTGTATAATATTGATATTAATTGGGTTTTACGCATCCGTTGTCGTTTTCTAAAAAAAAAAGAGATTGTTTTGTTTTGGAGATAGCCTATCAATTACAAATTCAGTGCTAAGTAATTATTTTTAACAATATCCGACTGATTTATATAACAAATTGGTATTATTAAGCAAACGATTGAATAATAAAATGTAAACCATCGGAAATACCCGTGTTATTTTTCAAGGAATGTAGTAAATAAAAACGAATACCTAATTGATATTTTAGTACTAAGTAAAGTATTTGTTTTTATCTATGGCTGGTAATCATTTCACAATGTTTGTTGACTGTTAATTCAGCAATATGGTAAAATCCCTTTGCAATGCAAACTCTAAGATTTTTAATATTGCATTTTGTATTATTCGTACATATATGTATATGTTACATAACGGATAGACAATGGTATAAAAAATGTGTTCTGGGAAAGGCCAGGTGGAAGAAGGTCTGTAGGACGGCCTAGAAAAAGGTGGAAAGATGCAGTCAAAGAAGATCTAGAGAAAATGGGAGTGCGACAATGGGAATTAGTGGCACAGGACCGACAAACATGGAAGGCAATAGTAAACGCGGCAAAGACTCAAAGAGGATGATGACATAACGGATAAGAATAAACTGTTTACTGATAGCAGATATAGAATGGAAAGGAATTAATGTAGTACGGTAATGTACACGTAATGAACACGTCATAAATAAAGAGATTCTAAGAAAGATGAATAAAGAAATGGAAATCTTAAATACCATCAAACAAGGAAATTGGAATATCTCAGACATATTACACGTGGAGAGAGATACAACTTGCTCCAACTCATTATGCAGAGAAAGATGGAAGGAAAAAGAAGCATAGGGAGACGTAAAATGTCATGACTGCGCAATCTGAGAGAATGTATGGATTTACATGAAATAAACTTTTCAGAAAGGTCGTATCTAAAATCCAAATAGCTATGATGATTGCGGACCACCACTTAAAAAAGAAGGTAATATACAAAGGATCGACGAAATGAATCAACTAAAAATCTCATGCAATTGATAGTACCGAACTTCAGTAAACGAAAAAGACCAAGATGAAAGTGAACGAAGGAAATATCTAACACAGTAAGTCGTATAATAGATGGAAAGAGTAGAAACGAGGAAAAGTTGAGAGGGAATCTTTAGGATAAGGAACTTTTTGATTATTTAGGGAACATATTACAGGGATGCACAGGATCTTAAGAAGAAGAATAGGAGAAAGAGAAATGCAGCAAATACTGAAAAAGAAAATCCAACATTAAAGGACCCCAAGTTGAAGATATAGATATAAGCAATGAACAAAGCACGCAAACTAATCGAGAAGAATCCAAATTATATTTATAAGTAAAATATTCCAACTAAAATAGAATACAGGCATAACAATTTTTCTCTATTAAAATGAGTAAAAAACTGACATGTATACAAACGTTTCACAGAAAGTAAGAAAAACGAGATTAGATAAAAAATTAAAGATTGAGCACACAAGTTAACAAGCGGGATTAAGGTCCAAATTTGAAATCAATTATCACTTAAAAACAACGAAAAATCTCAGAAAATACGATAAATATAACTTTCAAATTTTTTGAACTGAACAAATGATTTTCTAATTATAAGTCATTAATATTATATATCTTAAAACTCAAAATAGATGTTATGAGTGGGCTGGTGAAGCCTGTTATGATATCAGCTTATTATTTTTTAACGACATCCCACAAAGAAATTAGTATTTGTTTGGTAGATAAGAGGTCAAGTAAATATTCATATAAAATTAACAGAAAGAAAATTTTGGTAACAGATAAAGTGTTGTGTAAGGACGAAAACATTTCCAATATTGTAATATAAATAAAAAATATGATTTGTTAAAACTATTTTTAACATATTGACAAGAAAAAAAGTTCGGTTGTGTTCCAAAAAATATTTACATGAGATTTTTTGCAGTATACCCCACAATAAGGGGGACATTCGTAAAAATGAGCTATTTGCCGAAAACCCAGAAAAGTACTTACATATGAAGATGTACCTTCACAAAGAAAAATATGGAAAAGATGGAAAAAATTCAAAGGGCAATGGAAAGGCAGATGCTGGGTATCAAGCTAAGCGATAAAAAGAAAAATACATGGATCAGAAATAAAACCAAAGTGAAAGACGTAAACAAACCTGCAGCTACTCTCAAATGAAATTTCCAGAACACAACAGCAGACAAAGAGACGGAAGATGGAATGAAGCGATAACCCACTGGAGATCATGGGACCATAAAAGAGGAAGAGCAGACCACAGATGAGATGGTCGGATGACCTAAAAAGATACACAGGGACCAGATGGACAGGATTAGGATTGAACCGAGAAGAGTGGAAAAATAAGGGGCGGCCTACTTTCAACCTTGGACAAATGAAGGAGAATAGATAAATAGAAGGTTCAAGAGATCCTAAGCGGTCTTAATTTATCTAAACAATTTTCGTAAACAAATTTTCCAGGCTCAAAAACATTTAAAAAATTTTATTTTTGAAATCATCAAGTACCTAAATTCAAGTTCAATCCTTCTTCTCTTAGCTTACGATAAGAATATTTGGATTGTTTTATTGCAAAATATTGTTTTTTAATTAAATTTGATTTTACTGTTAATTTCTAATAATTTGGGCAATTATGTGATTTTGTTTTTGTAAATAGTATCTATGCTGTACATGGTTATATTAAAGTCAGAATTTAATATTTTGTAGTATTTCATGAAAATATTAACAATAAAATTTGCCTCAATCTGTTACTGTTCCAGTCGCTCATTTAATTTAAACAGTTTTCTTATTAAATTGGTCTACTTGTCGCTTTGCAATTCCATTTTCGGAAATACCAATAAAATAATTATTAAACCAAAAACAATTAAGACAGCAAGGACAAGTGTTGATACTGTGACCCACAAATAATCCTTGTACTCGGGCACTTATATAAATCACTGTTCAAACATACATACACAAACATTCGAAGAATTCGAAGAATGCTTATTCGAATGCATTGGACAACGCCTAAACTAAGTGGATTAGTAAACAAAATAAAAAACGAGCATGATATACAGTATCGAAAGGACAACGGACAACGGTCGTGAGTTTATACGAATTCTAGGTGTAAACCAAATGAAAATAACTGTAGTTTAAGGTTATACAAAGACAGTTAAGGACAACTAAACAGCTCATAAAATAAATAGTCTATTTAAATTTACGTACATATTTTATATTATATTATACAATACTTATATTGTATGTAAAAAAAAATTTTAAAGTAAATTAACTTGGAAAATGATGAATTTTCAGAGCTCAATGGGAATCCGTGTATCTTTCCAATGGTCTACTATTACTCCAAAAATGCAAAAATCCCGATGGGGTATGTACAATTTAACAATTAGTACTGACAAAATAAAACCCTAAAAGTGTATTGCAAGTAATTCAAGTAGCCTTTCAGGAGGACATTTTGGAGTGAAAAGAACACTGACAAGGATTCGGGACTATTGGATCAATTGTCGGCGAGATGTAGAAGATGGGTCTAAGAAATGCGATTTCTAATAAAAATGCACAAGATGAAATACTTCGGTCACATTATCAGATATCCTGAAATATATGAGTTTTTGCATGTTGTCATACTGGGAAAGATTCAAGGAAACGTGACAATAAAAGAAAAAGGACCTTATCTCTTACCTATTAGCTTAAGACAATGGACGGTAAATCGAATACAGCATCAATAAGGTAGCCAACATCCAAGTATCAATAACGGTTATGTAACTAGAAGAAAATAAAGGGCACATAAATTTAATTTGACTAATCTATATAATCTTGTGTTTGCTTTGATAAAATATAATAAATATCCTAATATTCTAGAATTAATAAGAGAACACAAGATGATGTATATGTACATATATTACATATTATAATAAGTATAATCATATCAAGAAGATGACGATCGATAGATTGCTCAGGAAAATAATATACATATCAATCAAAACTATTCACCAGCTAGATAAATAGCGTCGTTAGCTATTTTCAACATCAAAAATCTAATATTTTTTAGAATAGTTAGATTGCGTAGAATGAAAAATGTTGAATTGGTGCTTTGAATAACGCCAGAAACGTAATATTTAAAATTTCACCCAAGAGTGAAAACCTGGAAATAACACTGAACCAATTATCGTTCTGTATTTTAGTGTTAGAACGGAATGAAATCCCTGCAGAGATAATAAAAACGTGTTTTTAATTGTTGACTCACTTTTTGCACATTAAACAAAACATAATACATATTCTGTATAAATGAGTAGCTATAAAAGTACCTACTCTTTGTAAGTTTTTATCTTTGAAGTAAATAAATAAGTTATATTTGCTGGATTGTGACGAATATCTATTAGTAGTTTGTGTTTTTAAAGTTTCAAAGAACTGTTCAAATTGTCTATTTGTTATCCATATACCTAATTATACGAAATGTCAATTTGAACAGACGACCCTTGATGTATAACTGTAAATGGAAGTAAGATAGAACAAGTTCATGAATATATCTACCTAGGCCAAATTCTGAAACTTGACAAACATAACCAAATAGCGGAAATCACTTGAAGAGCAAGACTGGTATGGGCAGTCTGGAAAACTTAGTTGGATACTCAGGAACCGCAAAATACTTGAGGAACAAAGTGTTCAACCAGTGTATCCTTCCTATCATGACATAGGGATGTCAAACCTGGGCCCTAACCATGGCCAATACGAATAAACTAGCCACGACCAAAAGAGCAATGGAGAGAGCAATGTTAGGTGTATGACTCTCAGATAAAAAGAGAAATGACTGCGTAAGATCAAAAAAAAAAGAAATTGAAAAAATCTAACACATTCGTCAAAGAAAAGCGTGGCGCGTCTTCATCGAATAAACGGTTTTCGCACCACGCTTTTCTGTAACGAATGTGTTCGATTTTTTCAATTTTTTTTTTATTTTTTGCTTTTTAGTTGATTTTTTTATAATATGTTTAATTTTAGTCACTCGTAACTAAATAAAATCGTGTATTAATAGTTATTTATAATATAAGTGTTAAAAGTACACGTTTAAGGCACGTGAAAGTTTGCAGAATGAGCGATAGCGAGTTCTGAAATTCATGTGAGTGCCTTAAAAATGTACTTTTTAACACGCATATCATACAATATTTTTTATACAAACGTAATTACAGCACAATATCTACAAAAACTTTTACTTGAACTTGACTCACATTCCATTTTTGAAGTTATACTTCTTTAGGCGCGATTTCATTGATAGTGAAATTTTATTGATCTGCGCGCATGCGCACACCGACAGTATGGTACTAGTCGTTATACGGGCTCTGATTGGGTGTTGAAATGATCTGTCAATAATTGTTCAATATGGAAATTATCGGTAAACAAAAATATTGTATATATTAGTTTTTATTGTTGTGAGGACAGAAATAAAATCAAATTTATAATTATAGTGACTTTTTAAATAGTTTTGAAAAGTCGCAGGTACGTAATTCTAAATGTTTCAGTTGTATTCCAATAAAAAATTATCTTCATACCTATCTATTTGGAAAATGTAAAAAAAAAATAATGTAGTTACCTATTAGTAGGCAATGCTTTAATTTACATAATCTGATTACGAACAAACTTTCTACAAATCTTCATCTAATATATCGTTTTCTTACTGTATATTTTGTTGTATTTTCATTCGACAAAAATCAAACTAATAATTTGATTCATATAAATAAACAAAATGTCAAAAAGTTTATGGTGTAAACGTTTAGGTTGTGTATATTCCCACATGACGTATACGCGAATGTGGTGTAGTGGGAAATCGCTTCAAGTCTCGTACGGTGCGGTAGACGTGAAGTGGGTTCAAGCCCCAAGCAAGTTGTTATTTTTTTTTATAGATTTTATGAATATAAGTATATTATTATATAATTTTTTTCAGAAAATATGTATTTAATTAAAATTTTTGGCAACAATTATTGTTCAGAAATCATTTGTGGCATTTTTCAATGTGTTTTATTCTTTTATTTTTTTAATTTTTGGTATTGTTTTAATAAAAATTTTTGGAAAGTAGTAGAGAAACTGTTTAAAGTATATTGATTTCGTTGAAATCATATAATAGAAGTATAACTTCTTACGTGCGTACAAAGTACACACACATTCTTTTTTATATTTTTTTGACATTACATCAAAATTGCCTATACGGTCAATACGAATTGCAGTGCCATAAACATTTTAAAGTACTAGTGCCTCTAAGTAGCATTTTTAACGCTCGTATGGAGTGCTAAAAATTGCATTTTTAACACGGTTGTAGAAAAAAATATTTTTTTCATATTTTTTTAATTTTTACTTTTTAGTCTTACACTTTTCAAACGTTAAAATATATTGCCATGTTTATTAAAATATGTATAGCACATATGGTGTACAAACATGAAAAGTAGTCGCAATCGGCAAAAAAATTAAAAGTTTATTGTTGATTTATGAAGCATAACGTAAACAATTAACGTAAAAAGTGTAATTATGTACAGTTCATATAATTAGCTATAATCTGTAAAAGTTTCAAGTTTCTTCATTATAAAAAAAAATTTATGCATTTTCCGTTAAAATCGTTTTTTTGTTTAAACAATTAATGAACAAAAAAATTTTTAAAAATGTATAACCATTTTTAGTTTCCAATAAAAAAAATTGTATTGACTATTCGTGTATTGTTCCCGCGAATGCATATGTCTGCAAATTTTTAGTCATTTGCACTGAAGAAAAGGCAGTCAAATTAACGTCCAAAGATTTGACCGAAACGATTGAACTAAAGAAAAGCGTTTAATTAATTAATACGACAAAACGAATTCTAATGTTAATTGTAGCATAAAACGTCTCTACCGGTGGTTTTTCTAAGACTACGATAAAAACACGAATTTTTTTAATTCGAGTTTTGGTTGAAGTTTTGTTTCGTATCGTATTGAAATTTGACACGAATAAACGCCGATTTATATATAAACAAATATATGAGCGTTCAAAATTTGAAACTTTATTGTTTATTTATGAAGCATAACGTAAACAATTAACGTAAAAAGTAAAATTATGTATAGTTCATATCATTAGCTACAAGCCGTAAAAGTTTCAAGTTTCTACATTGTAAAAAACAAGAGAATTTAAGCATTTTCCATTAAAATCGTTTTTTTTATTTAAACAATTAATAAACATACAAAAAAATATTTTATTCACTATTCGTGTATTGTTCCCGCGAATGTATATGTCTGCAAATTTTCATTCATTTGCATTGAAGAAAAGTTATTCAAATTAACGTCTAAAGATTTGATGCAAACTACTGAAGTAAAAAAAAGCGTTTAAAAATAGATATCACAATAAAAATTGGCAAACTCAAATAGAGCTTCGCAGACCACACTACTAGACAAAAATACCAACGTTGAAACGTCGCAAGCCACAATACAACATTGGAGACCTTACAAAGGTAGACCACCAAGAAGAAGACCTTAAATGAGATAGGTAGGTGATATAAAGAGAATAGCCGGAGTAAACTGAAAGCATGTTGCCCAGACTAGAGATCGATGGAAATAGTTGCGAGAAGCCTATGTCCAAAAATGGTCGATAGAAGGCTAAGAAGAAGAAGAAGAAGTCAATCTAAAACAGGGGTGGGCAAAGTGCGGCCCGTGGGCCGCATGCGGCCCTTTGGGTATATTTTGCGGCCCGCGGAAAAAAGTGAATTATGTATTTTCATTTAAAGATTTTTTCAATTATTGCTAATATTAATAATTAAATAGTGATAATGCAGCTATGAATTAACCCTTTCGCAGCGTGTGATTTTTCCGCAATTTTCAACATAACGCGGGCAATTTTTTGTGTTTCCGGTACATAATTTTGTTCTCTCCCTCAATGAAATCCATGAAATTTCAACAAATGGAAACGATATTTTTGAAGTAATCAGAAATTGTTTGGAAAATTTTAAATTAACCCGCAACCACCTAAAAAGTGTAATAACTGACGGAGCACCAAATTTAAGAGAAGCAAATATTGTAATGTTGAGAAAACTTAAAGATAACATTCATGAACAATTTTCAGAACAGGTATCATGCAAAATTTTTTGAAAGTAGATAACGTCGTTTCAATTATAACTAATATTGTTTATTTCATTCATAGGAGATTCTGACCAATAGAAAGCTACAGAAATCTGAATTAAATCGATAATTTTTGATAATCTCCCGTCGTTAAGTATATTACGTCAGATGCCCTTAGTTGCTACGAAAAAATACATTCAGTGACATTAATGACAATTAATGTTTTAAAAATTATAAAAGTGATGACTTTCAATCGTCAAATGTTTATAAAAACTGTGTGTTTAATGGTACTTACATAAATAAATTACAATAAAATTTTGGTTTTGAACAGTTTTATTCATGAAATAATCGCAACAAATTGCACTCGACCTCTGAAATTAATATAGAATTTTTGCTCTCGTGACACTTTGACATAATTTCACTCGCCTTCGGCTCGTGAAATTAAAACTGTCAAAGTGTCACTCGGGAAAAATTCAATAATTTCAGAGCTTTTGTGCAATTACTACTGATAATTTTATTCGTTCAAGAGGATTAAATCATCATGCATTCATAGCATTTTTGGAAGAGTTAGAAACGGAACATACTGATATCTTATACCACAAGCATCTTCGATGGTTAAGTTTCGAAAAGGTTCTTAAAAGATGCAGATGGTGTGAATTAGGGGAGGAAATTGATATTTTTGAGAAATGAAAAACTGCTAGAGACTTGCTAAATTTACAAGTTTTGAACGCAAAATGAAATTTTTAAAATGAAACTCAAACTGTTCATTGACCATATAAAAAAGAAATAATTGCTTCAATTATTTCCCTCAATAAAATCATTAAATAATGTACCAGAAAATAATTTTAGAATTTATGAAGAACATTTTTTTTTAATATCTTTTTATTATTTAATTATTTCACAGAAAACAAAAATAATGAAGGAAATCAAGATCAATCGAAGGGAAATCGAAAGGTCAAGTAAACTTAATTTCAAACTTAAATTGTGGCATATTCTCAAATAAAACAGCAAATTGCATAAGATGCAACAAGGAAATCGCTTCAGAACAATATTAGTGAAAAAAGACATAGGTTCATAGATAAACTAAAAATAAATAAATTATATACTCATATATAAATCAGGGAAATAACATGCTTAAATAAGTGTATAAATAAGTATTATTTAGGGAGAAGAGGTATGGTTTGAAAATTTTGAAAAGTTCGATTCTTTTATTATTTTATGTGAAAGAACATAACTTCAAGAATACTCTGTGAAAATTTCAGTTTGCCCGTAGGAAAATTACCAGGAATACAGCATGTGTAATATCCCAACCTTTGACCCGCTTTGCGGCAGCTTGAGTGTAGTGAGAACCGTTCAACAGTTGTTCCCTTTCCTTTTGTAAATTACTCTGCTATCCAAAAACATATTTCGGTGTGCATCACTTTACGATTTGATAGACAAGAAATTGAAAATAAAAGTTGGCAAAACTAAACGTGTTTTTCTCAAAACTGCTTTTTTCAAAGGCAGTGGACATTGAAACTCAAAGGCTACTTTACAGATCCACCTGAAATGTTTCATGTATTTTCGTAAGCTAACTCTGTCAAGATATTTTTTGTTTCTTGCTTATTTTTTGTTTAACAATAACAAGTATGTTGATTTTCACCATTTTTTACAAAAAATTTCGGTATTTTGACTTCAAAATAGTGATATCAAAAACTCAAAAATCGTCAAAACTCATAAGAAAGACTCATAAGCTAATAAAATATCTTTGATTTTTTTGTTTCATATGATCCATTGACGAGTTCTGATGTCTACTGCAAAATTTGGATGTTGGTAAAAATTTGCCACCTTTGGCTTATTTTTCAATATTTGGTCTTGAAATTTGTTTGGAGTATACTTTGAATTGTACTGAATATGGTTATTTAAGTTAAAAATAAAATAATTCTACCATACTTTCAAACAGAATTCAAAAAAGGTGCTTGAAATGATAATTTCAAACCATACCCCTCCCCCTCCTTAAGCAAAATTAGTAAAAAGTTAAAAATTCGAAAACATGTGTTAAGGTAATAAATATTGCGGCCCTCTGTAATAGACTAGAAACATTTTGTGGCCCTTACTAAAAAAAGTTTGCCCACCCCTGATCTAAAAGCTTCCTACCGTTGATATTTTCAATTGAATATTCAACTAGCTGAAAATGCGAGCATTATCATAACGAAAACTTTGTTTATTTACGTATTTTAATTCATAGCATGGAAAATTTCTATTATGAAAAGTTGTTTAGAATTAAAAATTATATTTTAATGTACAATTATATCTTTCTAATTTAATTGTTGTAAACTATAAAGGTACTTTACTCTTGATGGAAATTCATATTTTTTATATACCACGTATAAAATTTGATATATGATAGTTGCATCATAAATATTAGACCATGAAGGGCATTTTATGAAGAATAACTTTTCTTCGTAAAATTAAAAATGAAAGAATTATAAATGAAAATGTTGTTTGTATCCATAATTTGAGAAAAATCTTCAAATATTTTTTTCCATTAGATCATTAGAAGGATGTAATTGCACCTATCAGACCATAATTTTTTATTTAAAACAACATTTAATATATTCGGTTCGCTAAACTCAGACCCAACTGGCTAGTGATTTTAGTCAGTAATTTTGCCAATTTGACAAAAAAAAAGTAATTACTAAATAATTAGTAATTTTGCCAATTTTGGCAAAATTGGCAAAAAACAAAAAAATTACCTACTTAAATCACTTGTGTCAGTTCAAATGGAATAGTACATAATTTATCATTAGGTACTCCCATTAAAGGGGAGGCCGTACACTCGTATAAACCTTTTTAAAGTTGTTAATAAATTATTGCTTTCAAAATATACCCAAATTGTATTTTTGAACATCTTATTTATTTTATATAATAATTAAATTCCCTATCAAATGTTATTAATATTTTAATAATACTTAATTTAAAATTTAGTTTGACATTCACGAAGTGTCAAACTCAAATGTAAATAACCTATGCTTTTTTAACAAATTCAGATTAAAAAAAAAGAATGCGTGTGTACTTTGTACGCACGTAAGAAGTTATACTTCTATTATATGATTCCAACGAAATTAATATGTACTTTAAACAGTTTATTTATATTTTATTTAAATATTAAACTAATTTTAATACTTACCTACAACTTTCCAAAAATTTTTATTAAAACAATACCAAAAATAAAAAAAATAAAAAAATAAAACACACACAAACAAATTGAAAAATGCCACAAAAAAATGATTTCTGAACAATAATTGTTCGCAAAAATTTTAACTAAATACGCTTTTCCTGAAAAAAAAAATATAACGAATATTCTTACAATCATAAAATGTATAAAAAAATTAAAAAAAAACTTGCATTGGGATTCGAACCCACGTTTATTCGGGTGCTTAGTATTTGTAGTCGAAGCCTCTACTCACTTAGCCACTTACACGTACCTGTCATGTGCGAAGATAAGCCAACTGAACGTTTTACTGTTTGACAGTTTTTTTTTATTTTAATGTAGACTAAACGACTACGACTAAACTAAACTACGACTAAACTAAACTACGACTAAACTAAACTACGACTAAACTAAACTACGACTAAACCAAACTATGACTAAACTAAACTACGACTAAATTAAACTACGACTAACCTAAACTACGACTAAACTAAACTACGACTAACCTAAACTACAAACACTCATAGGTGTATATGTACATATATTTTCCAAATAGGTATGTACCTATGTAATTTTTTTACAATAATTACGTACCTGTTGCTTTTAAAAACTATTTAAAAAGTGACTACAATATTATAAACTTACTTTTTTCTCTGCTATCACAACAATAAAAACTAATATACACAACATTTGTTTACCCATAACCGACATATTGAACAATTATTGTTGACAGGTCATTGTAATTACCCAATCAAAGCCCGTATGACGTTTGAGCTGCGCTCAGGACCAAGACTTTTGATGAATTCGCGCACATATAAATTTACTCCCAAAGCGCCTAAAGAAGTATAACTTCAAAAACTAGCCTGCTTACTAGCAACGATTTCAGCTGACTTTTAGTGTGTCGGCAGAAAATAAAAGGATTGTGAAGTCACATTTTAGACTTTGAGGTCGGTTATCTCAAAGACGGTTAGAGATATCGAAATGCCGTTTTCAGATTTGGATTCAGAAGACAAAACTACATAAGAATCCATCGATAAATCTGCTCTAAGTATTGAATGAGCGGCAACGCACTAACGCACAAACTTTGCGAATTTATAAACGAAAAGTTTTCGTTGAAAATCTGTCAATTTATTTTCAAGGGGAAGATCTTTTTTTCTTTTGAGAGTCCATATTTCAACTGCGTATCGATCAATGGGAAAATAAGGGTATTGATTAACTTGAGCTTAGTATTCATTGTTATTGTTCGGTCTTTCCATATATTTAAATTAAATAAGGTGTTGCGGTTCGCACTATTACTAGTCTCTGCTTGATTTCTGAGGAGCTACCGCCATTATTGGTTATCAGGGAGCCCAAGTATACAAATCTGCCTACTACTTGGAAATTCGCCATGTTCTATTTGCGATGGATCATTATTTACTCTATCTACGACCATTATCGGTTTCATGACATAGCTTTATTGGTCTGCGGTCTGCCTTACTGCCAGAGTATTCTGAGCATTCTTCTATGCAAATACATCTGAAATGCCTCTATTTGATTAATAATATCAGCCTTCAGAGTTCAGGTCTTAGTGGTATAACAACACCCACTGAGTAAATAGGTCATTTTATAATTTTTTTGACGCAATTTTAAGTGCTGTGGTTACAGAAGAAATAGTTCAAAAATGAATAACCATTTTTAATTTCGTTGCAACACGAAACTACAACCGCATCATATCCTAGTTCAATCAGAGAGTGCAGCAAGCACCTCTACCGGTTTCGAAACTTATTAGTTTCTCATCAGGAGGCACATATGCTGCTCTCTCTGACCCAACCAGGATAAATCCCGGCGTGCAGTTACAGATTGCAACGAACGAAATGGCATGAAATGAAGTTTTCAATCTTATAGCACATAAAATAACATTAAAAATATTACTCTACATCCCACCAGATTGAAAACAATGGGAACCATCTCTGGTTACACCTCCGAGGCTTCTAAAATTTTAATCCCTGCAATTTATTTCGTTCGTTGCAATCCGTAACTGTATACATAACTGCAATCCATAACATAACCCGTAACATATGTGCCTCCTGATAAGAGACTAATAAGTTTCGAAACCTGTAGAGGTGCTTGCTGCACTCTCTGATTGAACTAGAATATGATGCGGCTGTAGTTTCGTGTTGCAACGAAATTGAAAATGGTTATTAATTTTTGATTTACATGTTTACTCTGATTGGAGTAGTTACGAAGGGAACCATTCTCGTTAGAACTTTACCGCGCTGAGCAGATGCGATGTGAATTATAAATTGTAAAATTCCCTCATCTTCTTTAGGCTCAGCATCCGTTATGGCTTGAAAATGTTAGAAACCTCGGAGGTGTAACCAGAGACGGTTCTCATTGTTTTCAATCTGGTGGGATGTAGAGTAATATTTTTAATGTTATCTTATGTGCTATTAGATTGAAAACTTTGTTTTCATTTTTAGAAACGTTGTACGAGATACTTTAATTTCTATATTTGATCTTTTTACTTGGATCTTGTTGGTCTGTAACAGCATCCCAAATATTTCAAGTGGGCAGCTCTCTCGTTATTTTTTTAATCTATTTGTAGGGAAGCACTATGTTGAGGTTAGTGACTAAGTATCATACATTTTGTCTTAGAAGCATTGATTTTTAGACCAATTTCTATTCCTACTATGTTTACGCAATCCAATACCTCCTGAAGCCCCTGGAGCCCCTCGCATAAGATAACAGTGTCGTCGACGTATCTAAGATTATTAGTCAGTTCACATAAATATTTTACCGTATATATTTTACTACCTATCGTATATTACAAAATGTTTCTCCATATTTGAATATTTAAATGAGTCAGGCAACAAAATAAAAATTAAATTTTATAATGCCGCAACTAAAATTCTTTAAATATCTGATTTTCTTGCGATTTTGCGATTTCAAATGCATAAACAATACGCATAGATATCAGCCAGCTAACCAGGATGTTGAGAAACAAATCCGCTTTTACTATTGTTGGCAGTATAGGATATGTTTTAGTCTTACGGGGGACATACCAACGATTGATATTTTGTAAAACTCGAACAACAAAGGAATAGTAATAGTGTTGAATATTAAGGTTGTAAGAGCTTCAGACAAACCATTCTTCTACACATTGCTTATTTAGTGCATTATTTGACAGGATCTGGAAAGTTTTTCATCAGTATCGCTAATATCATCAATGAGAAGTAAAATAAAACTAATATAAAAGATATCCAGAATGAATCAAGTAAAAAACAGACCTACTAGCAATCATTAATTATTGTTTAACTTCCAACGACCGGTTTCGCTCTCTATAATATGCAGAGCATCTTCAGGTCAACGGATACAAGATGACGTGCAACGGTATGTATATTGGACGAGCTGTATATAAATTAAAACCACAGACAAATACATGTATGTATGCACACATACTCGCAAACAAATGCAAATGTATGTGGTCTGTGATTATGCAATGTAAACGTGTTGTACTTATATGCCGCTACCAGGAGTTATTTGTATAGTCTTCAATAACATGATTTATTGCTCAAATGAAGCTAATGGGAATTTGATTGGATAGACGGTAAATGATGCATAGGTTAACAAGTATATGGGCAAGTATCTACCCTCAAGAACTTCCTCAAGAAGTAGGCTTCCAAACACTGTGATCGAAAGAAACACCGCTTACTTTGGTCATGTGGTGAGCAGAGATGGGTGCTATAAGCTGATATTGAAGGAGTGAGAACCCCAGGAAGATTACCAATAAGGTATGTGGACTACGAAAGAGGTCGGAGCTCTAGTAAATATTTGCTTCAGAGTTGCAGAGGATAGAGAGCGATGGACACTGTTTAAGGGGGAATATGGTTTTAAATCAATCTGTCAATGACATTTTTGGTGAATTTTTTTTGAAACTATAGTAGATTTATTTTATTTTAAATGAAATAAACATAATATAGAGTACAAGTCAAAGAATATTCAAACAAATCTCCAGGCAAAACATTCTTAAGAAACGCCAGAGACGAACGGTGGCAAATTTCTACGGCAACAAACACCTTCAAAAAATTATTTTTTTGCGGTGGATATCAGAACTCGTCATTGAATCATGTGAAAGAATATATTCAAAAAAATTTTATTAGCTTTTATGAGTTTCTCGAGGTGACGCTCTCGACTTTTTTAGTTTTAACGATTTTTGAGTTTTTGGTATCACTCAAAAATCAAAATATCGATATTTTTAGTAAAAAAAGAATGAAAATTGATATATTTATTATTATTAAACAAAAAAATAAACATAAAGCAAACAACTACTAAGGTACTAAAGTACTCAGGAGGGTCAATAAAGAGAGAGAACTGCTAAAGGATGTTAAACATCGAAAAATGTCTTATCTGAGACATATAGTGAGGGGAAGTCGATATAAAATATTACAACTGATCCTTAAAGGCAAAATAGAGGGCCGTAGAGGTGTAGAAATAAAACAAGTTTCTTAGTCAAAAACCATTCGTGAATGGACTCAGATATCAAATGCAGGACAATTATTCCACATTGCAGAAGATCGAGAAGCCTTCGCAATGGTGATCGCCAATATCGGATAATTCTGATATGGCACGTGAAGAAGAAAGCAAAAAACATCTCGACAGCGTTACCTCACGAAATGTCTAAAAAAATTTGTGCAAAATTTCAGGTAGATCGGTCAAGTAGTTTTTGAGTTACATTGTCCATCGCCTTTAAAAAAGCAGTTTTGAGCAAAACGCGTTTAAACTTTCATTTTCAATTTCTTTTTTGTTCGTCAAATCGTAAAGTGATGCACACCGTAATATGTTTTTGAACCGCGGAGTAATTTACAAACGGGAAGGGGAACAGCTGTTCAGCGTTTCTCACTACGCTCAAGCGCGAAGCTACTGCAAAGCAAGGGATATTCAACATGCTGTAAGTCCGGTAACTTTTTTCCGATCAATCTGAAAATTTCAGAGAGTATTCTTGAGGTTATATAATTTTATTTAAAATACCAAAAAAATTTAAAATTTTCAAACTATATCTTTTGTAAAAAGAGTTATAAAATGTTTGTATCCCCTCGTATTTAACCTGCTAAAGCGAGAAACGATTCTCTCTGCATCGATTTTACATTGAAATATGCTAATGTCGATTTAATGTCATGCGGAGTATTAGCATTTAAACTACTACACGATGCCGATGCCATGCTTGTTATTATTATATAAGATTTTAGTTTTACATTTTCGACACCTACACAATCGGAGTAATAATCTCATCTGATGGACGCGGACATTTTGAATAGAGGGTTGCTAATAATAGTCATTAATTAATGCAATTAATCAAGTTTGACATGCTGAAAAGGTCTGCAAAAAACTGTTAATTTCCTGACTGAGAAGCAAATATACCGTTATATAAAATACACTAAAAAACGACAGGGAGTCTCTAGTACTCTAGAATGATCACAACTATTTATACTCAAACAGGATATATTCTTCTTCTTCCCCTTCTTCTACTACTACTATTCCCCAGCGTATTCCTCAGAGTACGAATTATGTACCCTAACTCGAAATGACCTATTTTGCAAAAAATGTTTAATAAAATTAAGACAGTTCCCGCCTATATTCCAGGACTGTAATTTTTTGATAATGTCAAATTTCCAACAAGTGTTAAAAGCTCGTTTCAGATCAAAAAATATTGCAATACAGGATTGTTTTGTGGCTAGCGCTTCGTGAATGTCACTTTATAAGTCCAAGATATTATCAATTCCAGAGCGATTAGGTCGAAATCCATTTTGTTCTGTTATTAAGTGATTAGATGTGTCCATCATCCACATCAGTCTGTGGTTAACCATTTTCTCCATTAACTTGCTCAATGAACATGTTAAGCTGATGGGTCTATAAGAGTCAGATTCTAGACTTGGTTTTTGCGATTTTAAAAAGGGTAAGATGATGGCTTTTACAAGATGGATACATTTATTTTCCAGTTTTTCGATCTGATGTTCATTTCGCGAAATATCGCGGGGTTCGTATTTAAAATTGTAAATTTGCCCTCCACCCCTCACCGTGGGGCGTCGTGTTTGGTATAATTCGATAGATTTTTGAAAAATATTGGGCACGTATTTTTTATTGTTGTTCTGAAGCTGTTTCCTTGTGGCATTTTTATAATGAACTATTTTAAATGTAAAATAAGCCAAAATTTTACCAAAAAAAAAATGAATTTATTGACGTTTCGACGCCCAAGTCGGGTGTCGTTGTCAAAATACAAAATAATATTGTTCTGAAGTTATTTTCTTGTGGCATTTTTATAATCAAGTATATTCAAATGGGAAATAAGCCACAATTTTACCTAAAAATGATTTTATTAACGTTTCGACGCCCAAGTCGGGTGTCGTTGTCAAAATACAAAATAATACTAAATAAACAAAAATGTTGTTGCTTAGTAAAAAATTCTTCTAATAATTTATTTAATCTGACTCATTTATATCGGCAATTCAGACACGTATTATACATTTTAAAGTAGACGACTTTAAAATGATATTGCCAATATTGATGAGTTGCGTTCCTGGGACGACTTTACTAAAAGATAGTTCATTCGATTACATGAAATCAATTTTGTTAACATCTGTTTTATTATAAAATGATTATCCTTTATCGTTTATAAATAAGGAATTGTCAAGATTGGGTCGAATGGAACAGAACAACGTAGAACGGGATCCTATAACATCCACAAGAAATAATACGAGGAAAATATCAATACCATATATAAAAGGACTATCCGAGAAACTTAAAACAATAGGAAATAAATTCAACATTTCAACAACATTCAAGACAACAAACACATTGAGATCTATTCTATCTAAAACTAAACCTAACAATGAACAAGAAAGAACAAAGAATTGCATTTACAAAATACCTTGTGCATGCGAACAATTTTATTTAGGTGAAACATCAAGACCATTAATCGTTAGAATAAGTGAACATCAATCTTATATTAAAAATAGAGAATTTGATAGATCTCAAATATGTCAACACGCATGGGATAATGAACATAGAGTTCAGTGGAGAGATTCAAGTATAGTCCTGAAAGAAACAGATAGTAAAAAGAGAAAAATCAAAGAAGCGGCTCTAATTATGCTAAATGAAAACAATTGTGTCGCAAATTCCTCGGTAGAATGCAGTAGGATGTGGTTACCCATACTAAAAGAGGAAGTCAATAGAAAGAAAATACCACGATTAGTAAGTCATTAACATATCGAGTTAGTACATATTTTATATTTTAGTTTTATTTATATAATATCTCTGTATTATTAATATTATTTATAATTTAATATAGCATACATACATTATAGTCAGAATTTGGTATTAGTTTTGAGAGTAAACTAAATGTAAGCCCAAATACTTACGATGTCGGGATAGCATCACGAGGTTTTTTCCTGGTTTTCCCTCGTGATTTACTATGGAATCTCTAGCGCGAGAATTTTACTGCCATCGTTGAATTTGTTGTCTTTTTAAAGACAGATCACATGCTATGATTTTTTTGTGGCGGATATTCTTGAGTTGGGGTTGATTTCATGTAATCGAATGAACTATCTTTTAGTAAAGTCGTCCCAGAAACGCAACTCATCAATATTGGCAATATCATTTTAAAGTCTTCTACTTTAAAATGTATAATACATGCCTGAATTGCCGATATAAATGAGTCAGATTAAATAAATTATTAGAAGAATTTTTAACTAAGCAACAACATTTTTGTTTATTTAGTATTATTTACGACACCCGACTTGGGCGTCGAAACGTTAATAAATTCATTTTTTTGGTAAAATTGTGGCGTATTTCCCATTTAAAATAGTTCATTGTATTTTTTATTTTTTTGATCTGACGTTTATTATGCGAAATATTCGGTTTTATTGTGAAACTTTGTGACTCATCCATTTCATTTCGCCCCGCTCAAATCGTCAGATTTTTTAAATATACATACACTGTTTTGCATGTACTTAAATTACCTTATCTGAATCTGACGATTTCGAGTTTTTCTAAGGATAGATTTTTTTTCGGACTCCTCTTACGAACACCCCTGCATTAAGAGCCACTATACGGTAGAGGTATATTTACAGGGTGAAAGGTTTCTCCCCATGTGATAATCTGACGCGCTCGAGTAACTGTAAAAATCCCCGCTTGGGCTCCCCTGCCATAACTTACAGGTCAGAGAATCTGAAGTACTAAGTAGTTGCACTCAATTTTTAGACATGGTTTAACCTTATTTGATGCTTGTAACGTTTTGGCAAAAAGGGTAGTGCGGATTATTCTTGAAATGAAATATTTAAAAAGTTGTTGGATCTATTTAAGAAGTTAGAAGTTCTGACAGAAAGGAGCGTACATAGAGAATATTTTTGATATTTTTAGGAAATACCAGTCATTTATTTACCAAGTATGAATCTAAAAACATACTTCTCTTGGAATCTAAAATATGTGTTATAATTATTCTAAACATAAGCTATTTTCAACAGAAAAAAGTAATAAATCGTGAAAGAAATTAAAATTAAATAAAAAAATCACATATTTGTTAGTATTAGAACCTCATAACATGGATGAATATATTGATATGTAAATTACGATAGTTTGTTCAAATTCTAATACATAGGGAAAAGAAGAAGAATATAAGTTAAAATTTTACCGTTTTTTTTAATTGTTCTTAACTAGTAGCCAAAATCTGCTTTTTATAACCTGTATCTACCTACACAAGAAATTCTTTGAACGGTCTGCTCTCATTCTGTCACTGCCACATTAAATAACATTAGAAAAACGATCTTTAAAACAAAGTTTTTGTATAAATAATTCTATAAATCATTTTAATTAATAAACATTATATAAAAATGAGTTCACAAATTTGCATACTTCGTTTTTGATCGTTAGAGAATCGTAAATAAGAATGATTTGAAAGTTTTACCAAAGATAGAGGCTCGTGCCATTCCTTTTTAAACAATTCAACTGTGTCAGTAAGCACAAAATATTTAAATTTTGTTGGTGATTAGTTAACTTAATTAAAAAAACGTTTATCTACTATATTAGTTGTTAAGGTGATCCTTATTTTTTATATAAATACCGAATTAGAAAAGATTTTATCTTTAAAAATATCACAAGGAAAAAATTCCTGTACTGGCTGTATACCATAAATCACAAAAAATAAAAACCTTATCTTGTAAAAGGTATATTTAAAATCACAAAAAATAAAAACTTTATCTTGTAAAAGGTATATTTAAAATCCCTAAAAAGGGCTGTATCACAACAAAACGTTTTCGGAATCAATATTCCATCATCAGTGTTATCACAGGTTTACATGCTTTAAGCCACCAAAATATACGGGTAAAAACCCTTAAATTGATATTAAACAAAAGACTAAGTTTTCACTCTAATGGCACATAGCATATCCCACCAGAATGAAAACAATGGGAACCTTCTCTGGTTACACCTCCGAGGCTTCTACAATTTGCAAGCCATACGGATGCTGAGACTAAGGAAGATGAGGGAATTCTACAATTTACAATTCACGTCCCATCTGCTCAGCGCGGTAAAGTTCCAACGAGACTGGTTCCCTTCATACTCCACACAGAGTAAATGTAAATAAAAAATGAATAACCATTTTCAATTTCGTTGCAAAACGAAAATACAGCTGAACCATATTCCAGTCCAATCAGAGAGTGCCGCAAGCACCTCTACCGGTTTCGAAACTTATTAGTCTCTCATCAGGAGGCACATATGCTGCTCTCCCTGATCCAACCAAAACAAACCCCAGCGCGCAGTCCCGAATTGCAACGAACGAAATGGCATAGATGCCCTAGCGGCAACTGCTAGCAAAAGACTAAGTTTTCACTCTAATGGCACATAGCATATCCCACCAGAATGAAAACAATGGGAACCTTCTCTGGTTACACCTCCGAGGCTTCTACAATTTGCAAGCCATACGGATGCTGAGACTAAGGAAGATGAGGGAATTCTACAATTTACAATTCACGTCCCATCTGCTCAGCGCGGTAAAGTTCCAACGAGACTGGTTCCCTTCATACTCCACACAGAGTAAATGTAAATAAAAAATGAATAACCATTTTCAATTTCGTTGCAAAACGAAAATACAGCTGAACCATATTCCAGTCCAATCAGAGAGTGCCGCAAGCACCTCTACCGGTTTCGAAACTTATTAGTCTCTCATCAGGAGGCACATATGCTGCTCTCCCTGATCCAACCAAAACAAACCCCAGCGTGCAGTCCCGAATTGCAACGAACGAAATGGCATAGATGCCCTAGCGGCAACTGCTAGCAAAAGACTAAGTTTTCACTCTAATGGCACATAGCATATCCCACCAGAATGAAAACAATGGGAACCTTCTCTGGTTACACCTCCGAGGCTTCTACAATTTGCAAGCCATACGGATGCTGAGACTAAGGAAGATGAGGGAATTCTACAATTTACAATTCACGTCCCATCTGCTCAGCGCGGTAAAGTTCCAACGAGACTGGTTCCCTTCATACTCCACACAGAGTAAATGTAAATAAAAAATGAATAACCATTTTCAATTTCGTTGCAAAACGAAAATACAGCTGAACCATATTCCAGTCCAATCAGAGAGTGCCGCAAGCACCTCTACCGGTTTCGAAACTTATTAGTCTCTCATCAGGAGGCACATATGCTGCTCTCCCTGATCCAACCAAAACAAACCCCAGCGTGCAGTCCCGAATTGCAACGAACGAAATGGCATAGATGCCCTAGCGGCAACTGCTAGCAAAAGACTAAGTTTTCACTCTAATGGCACATAGCATATCCCACCAGAATGAAAACAATGGGAACCTTCTCTGGTTACACCTCCGAGGCTTCTACAATTTGCAAGCCATACGGATGCTGAGACTAAGGAAGATGAGGGAATTCTACAATTTACAATTCACGTCCCATCTGCTCAGCGCGGTAAAGTTCCAACGAGACTGGTTCCCTTCATACTCCACACAGAGTAAATGTAAATAAAAAATGAATAACCATTTTCAATTTCGTTGCAAAACGAAAATACAGCTGAACCATATTCCAGTCCAATCAGAGAGTGCCGCAAGCACCTCTACCGGTTTCGAAACTTATTAGTCTCTCATCAGGAGGCACATATGCTGCTCTCCCTGATCCAACCAAAACAAACCCCAGCGTGCAGTCCCGAATTGGAACTTTACCGCGCTGAGCAGATGGGACGTGAATTGTAAATTGTAGAATTCCCTCATCTTCCTTAGTCTCAGCATCCGTATGGCTTGCAAATTGTAGAAGCCTCGTAGGTGTAACCAGAGAAGGTTCCCATTGTTTTCATTCTGGTGGGATATGCTATGTGCCATTAGAGTGAAAACTTAGTCTTTTGCTAGCAGTTGCCGCTAGGGCATCTATGCCATTTCGTTCGTTGCAATTCGGGACTGCACGCTGGGGTTTGTTTTGGTTGGATCAGGGAGAGCAGCATATGTGCCTCCTGATGAGAGACTAATAAGTTTCGAAACCGGTAGAGGTGCTTGCGGCACTCTCTGATTGGACTGGAATATGGTTCAGCTGTATTTTCGTTTTGCAACGAAATTGAAAATGGTTATTCATTTTTTGATATTAAACAATTGGGGTTACATTATATTATCTGATTTTAAAGGATGTTAAAAATATTTCCAGATTACCTAACCCCTGGCATCACATGACATCAACCATATTGGTTGGGAAATTGTAGGTAGAACCTTACATGGCAGAGTTTAGGTGACAGTCACCTACTCGGTTCTACCTACAATTTCCCAACCAATATGGTTGATGTCATGTGATGCCAGGGGTTAGTTAATCTGGAAATATTTTTAACATCCTTTAAAATCAGATAATATAATGTAACCCCAACTGTTTAATATCAATTTAAGGGTTTTTACCCGTACATTTTGGTGGCTTAAAGCATGTAAACCTGTGATAACACTGATGATGGAATATTGATTCCGAAAACGTTTTGTTGTGATAGAGGCCTTTTTAGGGATTTTAAATATATACCTTTTACAAGATAAGGTTTTTATTTTTTTTATCTTTAAGTTCATAGAAGAAGAGAAATAATTTAATGTAACTCACACAAGACAAAGCAATTAAAGTATACATGCTACAAGAAGAAAGTGTACGAGATCCTTATCAAAGACGCATAAATCTCTATTTGGAACAACTTTCAGCAACCAAAAGCAAGAAAAATAATTTATTTACCTACCTCTACCGAAAGTATACTTTTCCTGACCTGATTGTAGGGAGAAAAGTCGTACTTTTCCTTCCTAGGGAGGGAAAGTACTTTTCCTCCCTAGGGAGGAAAGTAAAAGTGACGTCATGGTATGTCATTGATGAAATAACTTATTGACGCCCTATGCAATATTCTATTATCTATTACTTAAGTATCTATACATTTTAACGTTTATTTATAGTGCACCCTGTATTTTGCAGAATGGTACAAACAGTAAATTGTTATTTTGATTTAATAATGTTTACATTAATAATTTGACCGAATAATATTGACTGTAATACAACCAACTCTCACAGAAATCTGGAAGCACGTTGCCACTAGCGCCACTGTCGGCTTGCGGTGAAACTACGTTGTGACGACATAAAATTTGACTTTAACATTCAAATTTAATTTTATAAATTTTTGAATAACAAGCTTATTTTGCTAAATTAAATTAAAATAAAAATAGTTCAAACACTTATACAAAAACATTAATACAGCAATTTTATAAATTTAAGGTTAGATTGCTCTGGTTATCACCGTAGACCGCCTAGATGGCGTTATTTTTTGCTTCCTCAAATGTAATGGGAAATGTCAAGAGTTGTATGTATTACAGTCCATAGTATTTGATTTGACTTATATTTAACAGTTGACAGTTATACTGTACCTACTTGTTAGTGCTCTAATAAATTTTGTCAGTTAGTTACATAAATAAATTATTTAAAAATGAAAAAATTACTTTCCTCCCTTGTTATACAAATAGCTATTTTTAAAGCGTTTTCCTTCGATTTTGCCCTGAATGATAAACCGGAGTAAGCGATATTTAGGTCCTCTCATTATATGACCGAAGTAGTATTGGACCTTTCTCATTTTTATGACGTTGATCAATTCTCGCTCTTTGTGCATGGTCTCCAGCACACGTTCGTTGGATATGTGTGCTGTCCACGGAATTCTGAGCATGCGACGGTAACACCACAACTCGAACGCTTCTAGTTTGTTGAGATTCTTCACTTTTGTTATCCAAGTTTAATATCCATAAAACAAAATGGACCAGACGAAGCACTTCAATGCTCTCAGACGTGTGGTCAATGACAGACTTTTACTGCACAATACAGAACGCCAGCTAATAAAGATTTTTCGTGCAAGTTCTATTCTGGTCGAAGTTTCCTCATCACTTTCAACCCTGCAGTCAATCCAACTATCCAGATATCTAAAGTGTTCCACCCTTTCCAGAATTTTTTTATCTAATTTTAGTACGGAGTCTTCGATATTAATTTTTTCGACCGCTATCTATTTTGCCATCCCTGTCTGACACCACGCTTAATAGAAACTTTAGCAGAAACTTCTTGGCCCAATTTAATCCAAGCGGTCTGATTGTAGTAAAGATTATTGAGCAATCTAATGTCGCACGTGTCCAGACCAACTAAGTCCAAGCATTGAAATAGTAATTATGTGGTACTCTATCAAAGGCTTTTTCGAAATCTATAAAGCATACGTAAATATTTTTCCTAAACTCAATGTACTCTGGGTTAATTAGCAAAATACAAGGAAAAGTTATTTACCAGCAATTTTATTGCTGGAATCGAATTGTATGATTGTATATATATTAATAATATAGATATGCAAAGTCCGCAGATAGTGTGCTCCTTTTTTTATAAACAAAATGGCGCCCGAAAATAATGTTTTTCAATTTTTGCTCCATAACTCCAAAGATTTTAACTTTACACCAAAAACACCCAAATAAAAATTCACCGTAATTAAATTCTGCATAGAGACGTGTTTTCCCGATTTACTTCGACGAAAATTTTCCCCGGAAAATGCGTGTTTTCCAACAAAATCTTTAATTTTTAACTAAAATTTTAAATAAGTAATTTTTTATCAATAATTAAATAACTTGGTAGTATAAAAGATCTTTTTGTACAGATTATAGATTATAATTCCAGAAGCCGATGGAAATTGAATGAACAGTTTAGCAACAATTGAATTAGCAATTAAAAATTTACGGTCGCTATGATAACCACAATAATTACGATACATAAGAAAAACTATGATTTTTTTATAAAAAGACACTGTACCTATATAATGTACTTTACATAATTGAAATTAGACTATTTAAGCGGCCTCAGGAATATTTTAAAGTTATAAACAATTTTTTGGCTTATAAACAAATAGAATATCTCGGGAAATATTAAATTAAATTAAATCGTGAAAGCGATATTGGAAAAAAACCGCAGGACGCTTCTTTTAAAAGAAAAAACGTTTAATTGTGATGAGTGGTTCCTGAGATACAACCGGTTAATGTTGACCGGCATTTAAGGCAAAGATATAAACAATAGGATCATAATTTTCAAACCATCACCTTTTTTTTATCCTCTTTCTTCACAGCAATTTTCATAACTTTAAAATAATCATAACGTATATTATTATAATAAAAATTATCGATATTACGAGTGAAAATTGCCAAAAATAGTAAAATTCCAATTAGTCCTGTCGCCAGGGGGGGTACAACGGCCTCCTTTATTCAGATGGACTTACCAAAGTTTTTTTTATGTATTTTGACCCGTAGAACACGAATTTTTTGGGTAACAGTTGATGCGAATGTCGATTAGATTGTTATAAAAAAAGAACTTGAGGAACTACATAACAGCGATTTCTCGCAAATCAAAACATTTTTTTGTATTTTTTGGATCATTCTAAGCAAAATTTGTTCTTACAAGTTTTTTCGTAGGATGCATAGTTTTCGAAATAAACGCGGTTGAACTTTCAAAAAATCGAAAAATTGCAATTTTTGAACCCGAATAACTTTTGATTAAAAAATAAAATAGCAATTCTGCTTACTGAATTTGAAACTTCAAGTCAAATTTTATCGGTTTTGATTATTTGCATTGCTAAAAATTTATATTTTTATTGTTAAACAAAGCTATAAACACATAGTGTTTCCCGTGCCTAATACATGCGTTTTAATGCATTCTACGTAGAAATAGCCTCTCTTGCACTTGTACCTACTCTACATACTCGTTCGATTTTAAATGGGAGATCATTGAAAACATCACTCAAGCACTATGTGTTTATAGCTTTTTTTGACAATAAAAAAATAAATTTTTAACAATGCAAATAATCACAACTGATATAATTTGACTTAACTTTCAAATGCGGTAAGCAGAATTGCTATTTTATTTTTTAATCAAATGTTATGCGGGTTCAAAAATTGCAATTTTTCGATTTTTTTAAAGTTCAACCGCGTTTATCTCGAAAACTATGCATCCTACGAAAAAACTTGTAAGAACATTTTTTGCTTATAATGCCCCAAAAAATACAAAAAAATGTTTTGTTTTGCGAGAAATCGCTGTTATGTAATTCCTCAAGTTCTTTGTTTATAACAATCTTATCGACATCCGGATCAACTGTTACCCAAAAAATTCGTGTTCTACGGGTCAAAATTCATAAGAAAAACTTGGGTGAGTCCATCTGAATAAAGGAGGCCGTTGTACCCCCCCCCCCCTGGCGACAGGACTAAATCAAAAATCAGGTTGGAGAAAATGTAATCTCAAAGTTCAAAATCGGTATACGTTAAAAAAATGCATTTTCTCGGCTTCCCATGGAGCAATTTTCTTCATTGTTTTTTTGTTCCCAAGTAACTCAAGTAGAGCCATCTAACTAACGCATTATTAAATGTCAAACTTGCTTTTGTTTTGTTATAATAGATTAATTTATTTATAAGAAAAGAAAACTACATATTTTTCCAGTTGTAGACTTTTTTTAGATAAACTTACTACAAGTGTACCTTTTAACGTTAAAAACACAAATATTCTCATTTGAAAGCTGTATAATTATTTAAACAATCTTTATTCAAACAAATTAAAAATTTGGTTACAATAAATAAATTAATTTATTGTAACAAAACAAAAGCAACTTTGACATTTAATAATGCGTTAGTTAGATGGCTCTACTCGAGTTACTTGGGAACAAAAAAAGAATGAAGAAAATTGCTCCATGGGAAGCCGAGAAAATGCATTTTTTTTAACGTATACCGATTTTGAACTTTGAAGTACCATTTTCTCCAACCTAATTTTTGATTGGAATTTTGTTATTTTTGGCAATTTTCACTCGTAATATCGATAGTTTTTATTATAATAATATATGTTATGATTATTTTAAAGATATGAAAATTGGTGTGAAGAAAAAGGATAAAAATAAAAAGGTGATAGTTCAAAAATTATTATTCTATTGTTTATATCTTTGCCGTAAATGCCGGTCAACTTTGACCGGTTGTATCTCAGGAACCACACAGGAATTTAATATTTCCCGAGAATTTAATTTAATATTTTCCTATTTAAAAAAAATACCTTTTATACATGATTTTACTGTTTTTTGTATTACATGGTATACAGCCAACTACAGGAAAACTTTTTCCTTGTGGATTTTCCTATTTGTTTATAAGCCAAAAAATTGTTTATAATTTTAAAATATTCCGGAGGCCGCTTAGATAGTCCAATTTCAATTTTATAAAGTACATTAGATAGGTACAGTGTCTTTTTATACAAAAATCATAGCTATTCTTATGTATCATAATTATTGTGGTTATTATAGCGACCGTAAATTTTTAATTAACAATTCAACTGTTGCTAAACTGTTCATACTCTTTTGTAAGAGTATTCGCATGCAAAAGAAGAGCTTCCCGAGTACCCATACTGTTTCCAAAACCAACAGTATTCGTAATGCCACAGAAAAGATGGCCTGATTTCCACAAAAGATACCGCATACCTACATTTCGTTCAATTTTTTCATCGTTTTTGTGCATGTTTTGCCTACAGTCGTAGTTCATACGATACAAGAGCTTTTTGCGTATTTTTCAGCGTGTGTAAAATACTTATTTAACGAAAATTGTGAATAGGGGCGAGGTCAACTAAGCTTATCCCCGACACGGGCATCAGCCAGTGCCAGTAATTACAGACCAAGTAGAAGAGGACGGATTAAGCGAGAATGTAAAAACAAACCTTACGTAATGATTTTGTTACAGATTTCACCAGTTCGGCTGTGGCTGTGGCAAATTAATTTGGAACTCTACTGTTAAATAATTACATAATATCAGCACGGCCAATGGTCTTTAGAATAATTCGGTAATATATAGGTTACCCCAGTATGTTATATAAATGGCAGAAAGTGGTATTTAATGGGTTAATTCAACTATTGACTTTTTATAGGTGTACTAAAACGTGTGTATTGATTCGCTTGTGTAAACTCTAAGGCGACTCTCATAAAAAAAACTGTAGCATAAAAACTATGCTATCGATAGATTTAAAACACTTCTTCTTCTATATAGGGTTGGGTACTTCAACATGGCTATTCTTATTTTACTTACAGCAGCTCTAAATAATTGGTTACAGCCAGACTAAAGATCCCTTAGGGTACGAACATACAGGGATGTGCTCATTTATGAGATCGCACATATCAAGGATGTGTCAACCGTTCACCCTCGCTATACCTATCATCGCGGTTTACAGCGATGTCGATGCCAAAACAAAATAGTTTGTTTTACATGCGATCGAGCTGCTCATCGCGTGGTAAATTAAAGTTTATTGGTGGTTTTTAAACCACGTGACATTCGTCGGAGATACGGCTGGTGTATTTATTTATTTCGTGTTGTAATCAGGTTGCGACAAGTTTTGGTTATATGGAAACCGTAAAGAACACTGAAAGGAAGGTATCTTCGGTATGTTCTGCCCGTCATAGATGTAAACCTCGAATGCGATCGCGACCTACACCGCGCTCATCCATGTATCTTCGGCATGTTCGTACCCTTAGATTTCGTGACTAGAAGTTTCGTCTTCTTCCTGCATCTCTTTTACCTTTTATTTTGCCCTCCATAATCAAACGCAGCAGCCTATAACGGGGATCCTATTATTGTATGACCGAAATATTCAAGCTTCCACCTCTTAATTTTTTATAAAATTTTTTCCTCTTATTAATCCTACTAAGGACTGTTACCAATCTGGTCTACCCATGATATTCGTAGCATTCTTCGATAACACCAATGCTCAAAACCTTCCAATTTATTAATCTCTAATTGCTTCAATGTTCAGGCCTCAGATCCGTTAAGCAAAGTTGTAAAAACGTAGCAGCGCAACTACCTTATCCTTAAATCTATTCTTATATCCCTATTACATACTAGATGTCTCATTTCTCTTTTTCACAATTTTTGCCCTTGCTACTTCTATACGACTTTTAATCGATTGTTTATTCTGCGTTTTGATTAATCAATGTTCCTAGATTTTCCTAGTATTTGTTATCATTTTTATCTGGATATTATTAATATGGAGTGCCCCGTTGACTTTTGGATGTTTTGTAAAGACCATTTAATATAATTTGTAATGTTTTTTTTTAAACAAAGTACGGACCTAATTGTCATTCTCTTGGAATCTTTCCTTCTTCGTAGGTTTTGATAACGATTTCTAATAGCAGAATAGGGCTTATCAACACTTCTCATTTGTTTCGGCTTTTGTCATATGTCAAATAATATTACATATCTACGTCATACAGTAATACAAACCAAAGACGTATGACGTAGATATATTAATAGTGTATGACAAATATGACAAAAGCCCGAAACAAATTAGAAGCGTTGAAAAGCCCTATTATTGCATTGTCTTAAGATTTTTTTGGTGCTATTTTATAATTACTAGAGGTTTCCTCCTTTTAGTCTTCTTGTGGCTTCCCTCAATTGCTCGTATATCATTGTTTTCCATTTTTTCATCGTTTTTTTTTTCGGTATTGCGCACGGTTTGCAAACAATCTTCGATCTTGTTATGATTTTTAGTTCGCTAGTACAAATCACTCCTTTCGTACCTTTTTTGCTATTGTATCTTATTTTCTCTCTTTTTGGGCACTTTAAAGAACAAATTTTATTTATTTGCCTTTGCCCTCTCGTTCTAATTTAGCTTTAAATTCTTTCTAAGATCCATTTATTTCTTTTATTCCTTGTTTTATCAAATTTAGCCATCCCGCTGTTTGTTTGTTGCTTTTGTCTGTTTTATAAGTAAGGTAAATTCACAAATATAATGCCTTGATAAGTAATAAATTCAGATTAATATTCAAACATTATTTCCCTGAAACTTTCTGTATTAACCCTAAGAACAAGGTAGTGAAGATTATAAATTTTCAGTAGTTTACGAAGTTCAAACTCTTAGAATTTAGAACCTTAAAAATTTGCAGACTTATTTAATTAGGATTTAAGCCGATCCTGATAAATTGTCATTTTTCAACAATAGAGGGGTTAAAAGGGGGGATTATTTTTCTTAGTTTACCATGATTTCTAAGAGGCCTTTAGGATAATGAAGCTACTATACTTATAAACGCTCTACTCACACTTCTTTCACTGTTCTATTAGGCAAACCTGTACATGTTTCCTTCATAAACATTTTTTAATGATTTTTATGAAGATTACTTCGGCGAAAGAGAAGAAGAAAATATGGAAATTAAAAGGCGATGGATTAGGCGATAGAAAAGAAAAAAATGGGAACTAAAAGAGGAAAACGACTTAAATGTGAGCAACAAACTGACGGAAATGGAAAAATGTATTTAAACATATAGAGAGGGAATCAATAGGTGACATTATTTGAAATAAGCAACCGTTCCATTCATATCTTGTGTAATTGAAACACTGTAACCTTTGTTTAATTAAGAGCTGTAATATATACATACGATATAAAAAAAATTTACTAATAGTTAATAAACGAGCAAAAACTAAAGAAATAAATTTATTCTAGCCGTTCCTTTTTTCTTAAACACCGTTTATAATTGCGAATTCTTGGCGTTATGCAAAAAATCTGCCTTCGGAAATATTTGTTTAAAAGACTGATATAATGAATGGTCTGTCCACGATTTTTATTATTAGAACATGGCTTCGAGCTGTAAAGAAAGTTATAATTACACTTAGATTACTGTAATAAAAAGCTATTATGGACAACAACGGTCATTTCTCTTTTTCGATTTAGAATAAAAAGAATACAGGGTGAAAGCGAAACAAATTCTGCTTGAAAATATTGTGTTTCCTAATTGTAGATTTAATTGAGAATGTCAAATAAATTTTATTTTTGTCGGCGATATTTTTTTGGAGCACTTTTGTAACGCATGATCTACTTATCTGCTTCAAGAAATGCAATTCCTTCTCCGGCATATTTAATTTATTAAACACATTAAAATTACAACCGAAGTAACAATAAACAAACTGAATGAAATTATAACATTAGAAGAAGAACAACAAGGTTGTAGGCCAGAAAGATCATGCACCAACGCTATAGTTATAATGAGGTAAGATCAACAGAAATCATTAAAATACAACAAATCGGCATATTTATGTTTTGTGGACCTTAAGAAGGCATTTGCAAGGGTAAAGTTAAAGGACGCTATCCATTTATTGTACGCAAGAGAAGTATCTGTAGGAATAATTAAAACGATCGAAAATATCTACCAGAATAACATAATAAAAGTAAAAGTTAGAAGAAGAACTAACTGACCCAATTGAAACTGGCAATGGGATAAGACAGGAGGATGCCCTGAGTCCTGTATTGTTCAACCTGATCATGGATGAAATAATAAAAAAAAGAATGTGTGTGTGTGTACTTTGTACGCACGTAAGAAGTTATACTTCTATTATATGATTTCAACGAAATCAATATACTTTAAACATTTTATTTATATTTTATTTAAATATTAAACTAATTTTAATACTATACTAATTTAAAACTACTTTCCAAAAATTTTTGTTAAAACTATACCAAAAATTAAAATATTAAAAGAATAAAACACACGCAAACACATTGAAAAATGAAACAAAGAAATGATTTCTGACCAATAATTGTTGAGAAAGATTTTAAGTAAATACGTATTTTCTGGAAAAAAAATATAATAAATATACCTACAATCATAAAATGTATAAAAAAAATTAAAAAAAATAAAAATTTGTATTGGGAATTGAACCTGCGTCTATCAGGTTGTTAGATTATTTTGAGCTCACGCCACGCAGAATTTAACTACCGAGATATGTGAATGAACTAGGAAGATATAGCAACTAAACGTTTTAAAAAAATTTTTGACAGTTGCTTATTTTCCTAGTTTAATCAAATAAGTTTGATTCTTGTGGAATTAAAATACGACAAAATATCAAATTATGTAAGTCAAAGCATTAATACCTACTAGCTAAGTAGGTACATTTTCCAAATAGGTACCTACGTAATTTGTAATTTTTTATTACAATACTGACTGTTGCTTTTAAAAACTATTTAAAAAGTCACTATAATTATTATAAACTTGCTTTTTGTCTCTGTCATCACAAGAATAAAAACTAATATACACAACATTTGTTTATCCAAAATCTCCATATTATGGAACAATTTTGACAGATGATTTTAACACCCAATCAGATCCCGTATAACGTTTGTGACCATAACCTAATACCATACGTGACCATACTGTCGGTGTGCGCATGCGCTTGGCAAAATAAAAATTCACCCTAGTGCCTAAAGAAGTATAACTTCAAAAGTAAGCACTAAAAAAGGATAACAAACTTATGATTTATGATAATCTAATATACAGATGACGCGATTCTAATATCTGAAATGAATATGATTTAAAACGTATGCTGCACCAATTTAATATAACCGCCAAAAAGACAAAATGCATAACAGCAAATCTATCAGATGTAAATTAGACCTGGAACATCAGATAATAGAACAAGTGATGGAGTTTAAATATCTAGACATCACACTATCTACCTACGAAAAGCTCGAAACAGAAGTGAAAGATCAAGTTAATAGAGCAAACAGAGCCGCAGGTTGTCTGAATGAAACAATATGGAGAAATAAATATATCGAAAAAGAAATTAAAGGCGGAATTTACAAAACAGTCATCAGATCAATAATGACATACGCGACAGAAACAGGACCTGACACAGAGAGGACGAAAAGAATGCTTGAAACAGGAGAGATGAAAACCTTCGAAAAATCGGCAATATGGGACAGCTAGAAGTACAGATATATGACGGAGATGTAAGGTGGACAACATTAATAACTGGGTAAGAAACAGAAGAGTAGAATTGAATGACCACATAAGCTGAATTACAACAAATATAGTCGTGAGGACAGCGAGAGACGGTTCCCCAATAGGAAGACGATCATTGGGAAGCCCACGAAAACGATGGAACGGCAACTTACTGAAGGCAAATTGAAAAAAAAAACGACAAAGTCATGTCTGCACAAAAATAAGGAGAAGAAAAAAAGAGTTTATTAGTTGACGAATAGCTAAATATTCAAATTATTTTAAAAAATTATTAGATACTTTTATTAATAATTATTACTTGAAGCTAACATTAAATTGTATATCTTACTATAAAATTATACAAATCTTGTAAGAGTGCTAACTTTTTTGAACTTTATTGATATGTTGTAACCTTTTAATTTGTTTAAGTTATTGCAAACGTTTAATTCTATTTTAACATTATACAAATATCATTCGTCAACATATTTCGTACAGAGATAACAGGATTTATTATAAACTCATCACAGTTTTTGCAGACAATTCATTATCAAACGTATTTGTATAGTTAGATTTATTGACACTTAAAAATTTAAGAGGTATTGATAAAAAATATAGCCCCCTTGTCTTAAGTAGTTAATAGGATAATTTTGGAATAACATATTTCTTCTTTTTCTATCTTCATAATATTATCTAACTTGACTACCTCTTCTTTAGTTTATCTAATTTATCGTACTGTAAATTCAAAAATTGTTGCGCCCTTTTCACATACAATGACAATGAAATTTATAATTTTCAATGGATTCTTGCTATCCCGTGTTCCCTCCAGTTTTTTCAATCCTGTTAATTTCTATCTTATAGGATTATTCGTTTTATCCTATGCTTTCTCTATGGTTTCGTCTACTTAATAGGTCTGGATCCCGCGTATGAAAAAAAAGTTGATTAATAGCAAGCTGAAAATTTGTTAATAGCTTAAGGGTGTCTAGTCGGATAAACTTTGATATATGGGAACACTGCAACAGGGGCAGTTTTAATTGTGGAACAGGTTAAAAATTTGGAACGGTCATAACACGAAAATGGCACATTTATTTTGTCCGACAAAACAGACATAAACTCTCCGAACAGAGATTAAACTCTCATGCAAAAATCAGACTGCTATTTATCACCTGTCATAATTCCTGTCATTTGACATATTCTACATGTTCCACTCATTAAAACGCCCATTTGGTGATAAATAGCAGTCTGATTTTTGCATGAGAGTTTAATCTCTGTTCGAAGAATTTAAGTCTGTTCTGTCGGACAAAATACATGTGCCGTTTTCGTGGTCTGGCCGTTCCAAATTTTTAACCTGTTCCACAGTTAAAACTTCCCCTGTTCCAGTGTTCCCATATATCAATGTTTGTCCGACTAGACCTTAAGCTAATAACAAATTTTCAGCTTGCTATTAATCAACTTTTTTTTCATACGCGGGATCCAGACCTATAATTATTGATCTTACTTAGCAGCATTTTCTGTAAGCTTTTATGTGGCTTTACAACTTCTAATAACTTAAAAATGTATAAACATTATCAATTTTGTTGCAACCCGAAACTGCAGTAGTATTATATTCTAGTTCAATTTAAATTAGAGAGTACAACAAGCATCTCTGCCGGTTTCGGGGATTCTTAGCCTCTCATCAGGAGATACATATATGCTCTTCTCTCTGACGGAACCAGGATAATACTCTGCGTGCATAAAATGATATTTAAAATACCATTTTATATCCTACCAGATTAAAAACAATGGAAAACCTTCTCTGGTTTCACCATCCGAGGCTTTTAAAAATGGAAGCCATACGGATTCTGAGATTATAGGAAGATGAGGGAATTTTACAATTTATAATTCACATCCCATCTGCTCACGCTGTTTTCCAGCGAGAATGGTTCTATTCGTACTCCACGTAGACTGCAGACTGCTCCGAAACCGTTGATGCTTGCTGTACTCTCTGATTGAACTATAATATGCTGCGACTGCAGTTTCGAATTGAAAACGTTTATTCTTTTTTAATTTATATATTCACTCTATTTGGAGTACGAAGGGAACCATTCTCGCTAGAAATTTACCGCCTGAGCAGATGGAGTGTGAATTATAAATTGTAAAATTCCCTCATCTTCTTATAGCCTCAGAATCCTTATGGCTAGCATTTTTAGAGGCCTCGGATGGTGTAACCAAGAAAGTTTACCATTGTTTTTAATCTGGTAGGATATAAAATGGTATTAAACTTTTTAAATACATGGATATAAGATATAAAATGGTAAACTTAAACTTTTTTCTAATAACTTCTTTTAGCCCAATAAATGACCGTTTTGGAGCGTAATTTCCAGGGGCAACTCCGAACTGCATGAAAATTTGGATTTAGGTTCTACTTACCCTCCACTTCAAAGTTGAATTTGTATCGTTGGTTGCTTTTACTTGGGGGGTGACATTTACCCCTTCTCGGGGGGTGAAAAACGCGTGTTTAAAATGAGGCCGGAAATGGATAAATTGACTTATTTTAAGCACCTTTTGTTCTATAAAGTTTTTTACGTAAGTCAATACTTTTCGAGTTATTCGCGATTTAAAATGTTGATTTTTCGACAAAAAAACTACGTTTTCAGACCGTTTTTCCCAAATAGCTGAAAAAGTAATATTTTATCGAAAAAAATATTTTTAGCAAAAGTGTAGCCTATAAAAAAACGAAAACAATGATGTACAAGGAAAGTCTACAAATTGAGTAGAAGCAAAGTTGTAGCTCATGAAAAATACGTTCTTATTCGTCTAATTCCAAATCGAATAATTCAACGCGAAATCACCGAAGAAATAAGCGTTTTTCGGGAAAACCTTATTAACATTTTTAAAGTATCGAAAAAAAGCTTAATTTTTGGTTTTTTACAAAAGTTTACAGCATCAAAAATAAACGAGTTACACTGAAAAAAAAAGTTGGCCCCTTTTTTTTGGTAAAAAATAATCGTGAAAACCTCGCCCTATTTAGCACCCTAAATGAAATTAATCGTTTTTATATACCATCTATTTTAACTGTATGTGTATTGTTTATATGATCTGTAAGTTTGATTGGTTTGAAGTGCTTATTTTTAAAAACATTTGGTTTTAAAGTAAAAAAAATTTTCTAAAAATTTTTGAAAAATTTCATTTTTTCAAAATAACTTAAAAAGTATTAGTGATAAGAAAAATCTTAAGGAGTAAAAAAATGTAGGTTTTGCTATTATAAATATGCCAGTTTATTTTATTTCTCCGTAACACAAAAATTGCTTAATATATGGCTGTTCAAAATTTGCATACACTCATGATTAGTGACCCATTCAAGCTTTCTCAATTATAACCCTTTCAAAAATAAACACTTTAAACCGGTGAGACTGACAGATCATATAAAAAATACATAGGTAAATAAACTGTTTGTAAAGCGGTAGCGATTAATTTCATTTGTTGGGGAGCTAAACACGGCGAGATTTTCATGATTTTTTACAAAAAAAAAAGAGAGCCAACTTTATTTTGAGCGTAATTCGCTTATTTTTAATGCTAAAACTTTTGTTAACGATTAAAACAAAGATTTTTATACACACTTTAAAAAAGTTTAAATGGGTATTTCCCGAAAAGTGCTCAATTTTTCGGTGATTTCGCCTTGAAATATTCGATTTGGAACTAGACGAATAAGAACGTATTTTTCATGAGCTACAACTTTGTTTTTATTTGATTGATAGACTTTACTGATAAACCATTTTTTCGGGTTTTTTATAAGCTACACTTTTGCTAAGGATATTTTTTTCGATAAAATATTTACTTTTTGAGTTATTTGCGAAAAACCGTCTGAAAACGTAGTTTTTTTGTCGAAAAATCAACATTTTCAATGGCAAATAACTCGAAAAGTTAAGACTTACGTAAAAAACTCTATAGAACAAAAGTTGCTTAAAATCAGTCAATTTATGCATTTCCGGTCTTATCTTGAACGTATGTTTTTTCACCCCCGAGGAGGGGTGACTGTCACCCCCCAAGTAAAAGTAACCAACGGCACAATTTCAACTTTGAAGTGGAGGGTAAGTAGAACTTGAATCCAAATTTTCATGCAATTCGGAGTTGCCCCTGAAAATTACAAGGTATCGCCGAATTTCCCGTTCATTTACTGGGCTATTTACTCAAAAGACTATTTTTCATTTAGTGGTTTTTCAGCGCGGAAGAGCTGTGCAGCTTTGTCGAGCTGCTGCAGATAAGATATAGATTGCCATGATGATCGCCAACATTCGTTACGGATAGGCACATCAAGAAGAAGAAGAAAATTATCATCGTTTTTAAAAGACCGTTAGGATAAGGAAAGCACTATATTTGCGAACCCTTTATACCACTTTACACGTGTTTACATAAATTACCGTTATTTATTAACAAAAGGTTTCAACAACCTTGTATTTTTTTCTTCATTCAACTTTCGATCTGTTTAAAAGAATTTGAACTGAGTACCTTCGTATTTGTTAATACGTCTAGACACTTTAATTACACCTACTCCTCTAGCGTTGAAATCCACAGGTGCGTGTATTTTTCTAACGACTCGATAAAATGATAATTGGTGCTAATCATGCTTACTAAAAAAAATTAGAAAAAGTAACTAAAGAATTGGCGCTTTCTCTGGTAATTGCGTTTTAGTGGGTTACGATTAATTTTTTTTTTCTATATATATATATATTGTGGTTTAAATGAGTTTATGTAGAAATTGTAAAAATTACTTAATTAAAAAAAATGATTTTATTAAATTCGGGAATGGTTTTCAGAATTTCTATAGGGTATTCGGACACTTTATAAGTAATGTTTTGAATTGGAAATGTTTATAGAAATTTAATAAATAATAAAGGATGCTGTCCACTGTGTAAGCATTTCTTCATGCCTAATATTGAAATTTATGATTCTCTATAAATACCAAATAAAGTGTAGTATCAAAACATTAGATGTATAAAACTTCTAAGCAGGAAAACATTACGGCAATGAGATCAACAAATCAAAAATACATTAATTGAAAATAGGTAATGCATATCACAAGTATTGATACTAGAATAGGAGTAAAACATTAAAACATCATGGCAATGTTCCTCGTACATTGAGATGTTGGGCATCATTGCTTGTCAGAGATATTTTTCTTTCAAATTTTTGATGTACGTCATGGACAAGCGTTCTTCTTCGCAGTGAGGCAATCTCAAAATAAAATTGAGTTTTCTCAAAAAAACTGAAGCATGATTTTTATGGTTTAAAAAAATGAGGCTTTATAAAAAAGGTCGGAGGTAAAGGAATTAATACATCTGAAATACATTGAAAAGGATGCATATATTGACGATCTAGAGAAGTTATATGCAGAGGAACAAAAAATGATGTTAAAACCAAGTACAAAAAACACTTACAACTACAGAACAGAAAAGCTGCAGGTAAAGATGAGATATCACAAGAATTGTTGGATCCACCATGAAATATGGTGGAGCGGCAATTACGGATCAAGTGATAACATTAATCTTAAGATTAATATACAATAAAATACCAGAGGAATGAAGGATAGACGAGCTAATCTTACTTATTATTTAAAAAGGGCGATAAGACACAACCAGAAAATTACAGAGGTACGGCATTACTAAATACTACACTAAAACTTACAACTCAAAAATTTTGCAAGTTCGAATAAATCAGCTCTTAAATTTAGCAGATCATCGCCTCGCAACTGCTCCAGACAAATCTCGACAGTATAAATATCTGGTTACAAACATGGCGAATTAAAGTAAACGAAAGCAAGTCAGTACATATAACGTTCACTAATCGAAAAGATACGTGCCCAACCGTCTCAATAAATAATCAAGTACTACAACAAAAGGATGACGTAAAATACCTAGGTATGCACTTGGACCGCAGATTAACGTGGAAGAAACACATATTCACGAAAAGAAAACAGTTGGGTCTGAAACTCAATAAAATGTACTGGCTGATAGGAAAAAGGTCACAACTGAGTTTGTACAATAAAATTTTAGTATACAAGGCAGTGATTAAGCCAATATGGAGCTATGGTATCCAACTGTGGGGATCTGCGTCGAGATCCAATATCGACATCCTGGAGAGATTCCAGTCGAAAACCTTGCGCATTATCACAAATGCACCGTGGTACATGCCCAATGAACACATCAATCGTGATCTCCAAATGAAGACTGTCAAAGAAGAAATTGCCAGTTACGCCCAAAAATACGACATCCCACTACAAAACCACCCCCAACAGGCTAGCGAAGAACCTAATGAGACCCCAGGCAAACAGAAGGCTAAAGCGCCACACTCCAAGCGATCTACGAACAAGATTTTAAATTTTAAATTTTAAATTTTCAAAAATATTTTATTTATTTTAGAGTTTTATTTATAGGGTTTTATTTATTAGTCACAAATAATTTTGTTAAGTACTAAAATTATGATTTTATAGGTTATTGTCACTGGACAGTCTCCTGCAAGTCTCTTTTAATTGTTAAACAATTTACTTATTGTAATCATTATTACAGATTGTAAATAAATGGGATGTTAAAAAAAAAAAAATTTAGCAGATGTATCCTAAGTTTGATTGATTTAAAGAAGGCATTTGACAGAGTAAAACATTTTGTACCTAATAAAAAGATCCCGCTGGATATTATAAAAATCAAAACAATAAATTAGTTTTTAAAATTGGAAACAGCAGAAATAAGGAGACTCGGAAGAATTACAAAAAACACACTGAGAGGCCAATCTGAATAAGGAGTGGAAAGTTCAGAAATAAATCCAATGTACAGGATATAAACGAGTGGATACTACATAAAAATACAATTGAACAATCACATCAGTAGAATGGCGGACACAAGAGTCATATTAAACTAGCAAGAACAAGCAGTACGTGGTAGAAGAAGTATCGGCAAGATACGCAGTGACAATCTTCCATAGAGGCAACAACCCGCTAATGAACCAGCGAAATTGTTTAAAGAATCAAAATAATAAAATTGAAATTAATAACTTTTTTTTTTCAAAAACATACAAGCTATAACGCGTAAAGGTATTTGTTTTGCGTTAACTATGAGCTTTATTGTGATATTTTATAGTATCTTTTACAAATTATAATTTATAACGTACGAATAGAGTCCACAAAGAATACTTCATCACAAAGTTTTCTATTCTTATTGTCATTAAGTGTATAGTGTATTTATGAGAGTATTTCATCAAAAGCGATCTCCTTTTATGCGATAAAATCATCGACTGCTACTCCCAGCGCAATAATTGCCGCTATATCCTTGATATTTACCAATATTGGTGCGGTTGAAACATCTATAACTGCTACATCTAATAAATGTCAATCAAACAAAAAAAGAGAAGCTATTTACAGGTAGAGTCAGTTGCGACAGTAACTCACTAAATTAAATGGTTAAATAAATATAATTTGTGTCTCGGAGCAGTGAACATTGAACATTTTATGTAACAGACGCTTTAAAGTAGCCACTTAACAAGAGCCCGCGCATTCTTGTGAACACAACTATTCAGGACAATTATAAGATACCAAAAATTAACGGACACTTTACTATTACTCAATAATCATTAAATGTCTACCGAGTATTGCTGGTTTTTTCTCTAAAGACAGTAATGACCAATAAATATGTAATAAACTAGTTCTTCAAAAGGTTTACGACTTCAGAAGTTCAAATTACTTTCTTCTTTGTATGTTTATGTGCTTCTCTCACTAATTACTATAGTTCAGAGAAATAAGGAAAAAATATCCTGTTGGTGACACAACCCCCTCCAGGCCGAAACCAAATTTTTTGAGTATTATGGACATCTATAATAATAACCTATATGTTTCCTGCAGCCGATTTTGATGATATACATAGTTATAAACAAATGAAGATCAAAAAACGGTAAATTTTCGCTTTTTTCGTCTATAACCAAAAAGTTAAGTATTTTAAACAAATTTTAGAGTGAGAAACTCATAAATCGTATAAAAAACTTCAATATGGCGTTCGCTGAATATGTCTATCCTTATTGGTTGCTTAGAAAATTGAAAAATAAATCATAAATTTTGAGTTTTTATAAATATTCATAACTTATGTAAAAATTTACTTATACCCTTCTTATTACACGGAATGCTGAAACTTCTGGTGCTTAAGTCATAGCCTAAATTTCAAAGCAAATGGTCAAATAGTTTAAAAGGTATTTAATTTGTTTTTCCCAACTTATTTTTTTTGCAACGCTATAAGTCAGAAAATGATGAAGTTACAGTAACACTTTGGATAGTTTATGAAAGAAGAAGGTATATACTATTACTTTAATTAAAAAAAAATGACAAAAAGTAATTCTAAATATGTACTGCAAAATTATTTTGCAAAAACATGTGAATTAAAAAAAGTGGGAGCTAACTTCGTCCCTAATTGTCTTAGGACAATTGTTTTTCTTTCTAAATGTGTATAAAAATTCAGTCTTTCCAAATATGAAAACATAATTCTTCTACGGGTAACGGTTAAAAAGTTATTCTAATTATTTATAAGTACGCAAAAAATCAACGTGTTTTTGCAAAATAATTTTACACTGTTTAAAATTACTTTTTGTCATTTTTTTTAATTAAGTCAATAGTATAAATGTTCTTCTTCCATAAACTGTCAGAAGTCTTACAGTAACCTCATAATTTTCTGACTTATAGTGTTGAAAAAAAAATGAATTTGAGATAAACAAATTAAATAACTTTTTCCTACAACCGTGTTAAAAATGCAATTTTCAGCACTCCATACGAGCGTTAAAAATGCTACTTTAAGGCACTGCAGTTCTTATTCGTATTGACCGAATTTTGATGTAATGTCAAAAAAATATAAAAATGGAATGTCAGTCAAGTTGAAGTAAAAGTTTTTGTAGATATTGTCCTGTAATTACGTTTGTAGAAAAAATATTGTATGATATGCGTGTTTAAAAGTACATTTTTAAGGCACTCATGTGAATTGCAGAACTCGCTATCGCTCATTCTGCAAACTTTCTCATGCGTACCTTAAACGTGTACTTTTAACATTTATATCATAAATAACTATTAAACTATTTGACCAATTGCTTTGAAATTTATAATATAATTTAAGCACCAGAAGTCTCAGCAATTCGTGTAATAATAAGGTTATAAGTTAATTATTACATAGGTTAGGAATATTTATAAAAACTTAAAATTTATTACTTACTTTGCAATTTTTAAGCAACCAATAAGGACAGACATATTCAGCGAACGTCATATTTAAATTTTTTAGACGATTTATGAGTTTTTTACTTTTAAATTTGTTTAAAATGCTTAACTTTTTGGTTGTAGACGAAAAAAGCGAAAATTTACCGTTTTTTGATCTTCATTTTTTTATATCTATGTATATCATCAAAATCGGCTGAAGAAAACATAAAGGTTATTAATATAGATGTCCATACTACTCAAAAAATTTGGTTTTGGCCTGGATGGGGATGTGTCACTAGAAAAATCTTATTTCTCTGGACGACTATAAAAAATATGGAAAAGTTGGTTCGATCACTAACAATTTTATGAAACATAAAGCTTCTTCCTCATTCCAGAACATCAAATTTCGATTTATATTTTCAAGGGACATCTTCCTTTTGGTTCATAATTGAGTATGTACTTAATTACTCGACTTCATCTTGCCATAATTTTTTTATAAGTATTGGAGGCAGATAGAATGTCTAAATCCCCTAACTGGAGGACCAAATGATATTTCCTCAGGATTTTCTCCCTAATACCGATTGTTTTTCAGGAGAATTCAGCAGAATATGTCTTCCCCTTAATATTCGTTTGCCTTCAGGATCATTGGGAGAACATCATCTACTCCATCTACCGTTGATCTTCATCTTAGACAAGGAATCCTCACAGAGTGCTAATAGCCGGATCAGCTAAACTCTTATCTTTTATGAGGTGTTACTCTTCTACCTTTCCTATTTTTTCCGGGCTTGGGATGTATCGGTTGTAAAGCTACTCAGTTAGCAGCAGGATGTTGGTATATCCAGAATGATCATCATATCATGATGTATGCATGAAAGACATATCATGGGCAAAATAGCCACCATAATAGATGAAATATTGAATGACAGACCATCGACTACCTAACTTTATATTGCATTGACACCGCCTGAGTGAAAAAAAAACGAGAAAGACCGAAAACAAGATGACTTGATGGAATCCAAATGGCAATGTCAGAAGGTCTACGACTAGGAGACTTCTGAATGAAGATTAAAAACTGAAGGCACAGAACGCTATAAACCAGATATATAGATTCATCCTGTTTATACAGTGTGCTGAAATAAGTGTTACCCCCCCCCTTATTAACTTATTTATTTTTAGCACATAAGCAAAACGCTCGGACAGGTCAATTTTTAAAACCATCATAGTATATTATAACATCAATGTTTTGAACTTTACGCGGTTCCTCTTCATTTGACAGGCATAACTTTGATTTTTTTAAATGGGAAAGTACATCATGTGACACCTCATTTAAAAGCGATTGAAATACTGATTACAAAAATGTATAATACTGTAATCCTTTTTGAGAGCGTAGGCGCAAAATTTCGGTCGAACTCTTTTTAAACGCATTCATTTTTTTTTCGAATCCTGAGAAAACTACTAAGTATTTTTGAAAAATTTAAACGCAGAATGAAAGTTTACATTATTACCGAGGGTTGACAGTCCATTAGAATAAACAAAAAGTTTTTTTAATGATATATTCGAAATTAAAAATCAGAATAATTTTCTCTTTTTTCACCCCTGTGACATATTAAAATAAACAATATAGGAGTTCTCAGGGACTTTCGATCATCGAGAATACTGTAATATTTCATTCTGCGTTTAAATTTTTCAAAATATTTATTAGTTTTTACAGGATTCGAAAAAAATGATTTCATTTAGAAAATATTCGACCGAAATTTTTCGCCTACGCTCTCAAACAGGATTAAAGTATTATACATTTTTGTAATCAGTATTTCAGAAGTTTTTAAATGAGGTGTCACATGATATACTTTCCTATTTAAAAAAAAATCAAAGTTATGCCTATCACCTGAAGATGGATCGCGTAAAGTTCGAAACATTGATGCTATAATATTCTATAATTATTTTAAAAATCGACCTGTCCGAGCGTTTTGTTTACGTGCTAAAAATAAATAAGTTAATAAGAGGGGTTAACACTTATTTCAGCGCACTCTAAGTTGTTTCCATTGTGTACGGCATTATTTTTTGTAATAAAAGTTTTTTCGTTTGCCACGATTCAGATTCATTGGATTGCAACTAACATTGATTTATCAAACGTAGAATTTTTAATTGTGCTTTTGCTTTTTATGCTGTGATGTTGCGGTTGCGATTGCCTTGATAAGTTATTGCATTGTTATGTGGTCAATTACTTTTTGGTTTTTTTCCTCAGATTTTCCATTTTTCGGGGTCGCTGTTTATTTGTTTTCTCCTTTTAAGCTTCTTGTGTTCTCTATTGAACCCCTTCTTTCTCAAAACCTTTACCACACAGTTCTCCTATCTTCTCCTCGGTTTGCCTCTACCTCAACTTTCTGGCATAGTTCTTATGGGGGGCGAAGAGATAAGGAAAGATTAAAAGAGGCAAAAGGAATTAAGATAACCAATGTTTTGCACAAAATATCTAGGATTTTAAACATAATTCTAGAGCCCTCGAACTTTTTTAAAGAATGTAAATTTTTACATTACCATTAATACCAAAGACTAAAATTTTATTTTGTTTCAGATATTTGACATCAAATTTATAAGGATATACCTACAAATTAAGCTGTAAGGACGAATGTTGTGATCTTTCTTCAACTTGGTCTCATTTTAAAGAACCAAGAAACTTGGTCTTTTGGGTAAGTTTATAAATAATAACTAATATTTAAGAACACGTTTTTCAAGTAATGATAAATCTTCAAGTTTTGAACTTTTTATCAAAGAATTGTCAACCAGATAATATACAAATATTAGACATACTATAAGTTGAAATCAAACATTCCTTACAATTTGTTTATCGATGGTTTACCGTTAATTGAAGAGGTCAAGGTTTTTCGTAGCAAAATCATTGTTTTTATTCTTCGACTATCTGCATTTCGTATTCACGAATTATATATCTTCATCAAAGATGACCTTTTTAAACAAGTTTTTACCATTTTTACGACTTTTGCAGATGTACATTTTTTAATAATTTCAAACATAAATATTTTAGTGTCCGCAGTCATATAAACCCAAATAAACAAACAACAACAAATATAAATATATATTGGCCAATATTTCAAGAATGCATAAATATAAGCGAAATCCTTAGGGAATGGAAAACATCATATTTATCTCCGTACTACGAAAAATGGTAACTCTTGCATGGGCAGCCTACGGAGCGCTGAGAGACATATTTAGGAGCAGTATACCGAATCGTTTAAAAAGACAAGTGTTTCATCAATATATGCTACTGGTAATGATATATGGAGCGCAGAGACACTGACTCTAAACTCTAACCAAGGCAACAGCGTCGAAAATGAGAGTTTCTCAAAGGCGAATGGAAAGATCCATGCTGGCAAAAACCCTACGGGATGAAATAAGAAATAAAGATCTCAGACAAAGAACCGGTATCACAGATGTTATAGAACCTGTCACCAAGCTCAAATGGAACTGGGCATGACACGTCGCCAGGCTAAAGGATTCAAGATGGACACGAAAGCTAATGGAATGGAGACCAAGAGAAGATAAACGCAGTAGAGGAAGGTCGCCTACCCGATGGACAGATGATATCAGGCGGATTAGTAAAAACTGCCAACAATCAGCACAAAACCGTGAAGTGTGGAAACAATTGGGGGAGATCTATGTCCAGCAGTGGACGTAAATTGGTTAGATGATGATGATGATGATACAAAATGGTCCAATCGTCAGAGACGAAATGCCACTGAAAATCTAAAAATCCTACGAATAAGCTAAATTTTGCTGAGAATGTCAATAAAGATGCAGAAACGTTTGCCACTCCTACGTCGGGCTTCTCCATAAACCCCCCACGTAGGGGGAAATGAAAAACATTGATTTAACAAGAATCTGTACGCTGCTGTAGAAAAATATTTGAAACAAGGAATATAGCTGAGAAAGTTTAGAAAAAAAATGTTTATTAGCACCTTTGTGTAGAATGAACCGTTCTCTCAGAAACAACTCTTAAAGCGACCAGCGATTTTGAATGTCAGTTACACGTGAAATCAATATTTTTTTAAATAAAATTTGTATCAACTCGACGGTAAAAATTCGATACCTTTTTAGTCTAGAGAAATAAGATTTTTCTCGTGACACATCCCCCTCCAGGCCGAAACCAAATTTTTTGAGTAGTATGGACATCTATATTAATAACCTTTATGTTTCCTGCAGCCGATTTTGATGATATACATAGTTATAAACACGGTACATTTTCGCTTTTTTCGTCTATTAACAAAAAGTTAAGCATTTTAAACAAATTTGAGAGTAAGAAACTCATAAATCGTCTAAAAAATTTCAATATGGCGTTCGCTGAATATGTCTATCCTTATTAGTTGCTTAGAAAATTGCAAAATAAATCATAAATTTTGAGTTTTTATAAATATTCATTACTTATGTAAAAGTTAACTTAGAACCTTCTTATTACACGAATTGCTGAGACTTCTGGTGATTAAATTATATTTTAAATTTCAAAGCAATTGGTCAAATAGTTTAAAAGTTATTTAATTTGTTTATCCCAAATTCGTTTTTTTGCAACACTATAAGTCAGAAAATTATGAGGTTACAGTAAGACTTCTGACAGTTTATGGAAGAAGAACATTTATACTATCGACTTAATTAAAAAAAATGACAAAAAGTAATTTTAAACAGTGTAAAATTATTTTAACAATTAGAATAACTTTTTAACCGTTACCCGTAGAAAAATTATTTTTTCATATTTGGAAAGACTGAATTTGTATACACATTTAGAAAGAAAAACAATTGTCCTAGGACAATTAGGGTCGAAGTTAGCCCCCCTTTTTTTAATTCACATGTTTTTGCAAAATAATTTTACAGTATTTAGAATTATTTTTTGTCATTTTTTGAAGTTATATTTCTTTACGCGCGATAGGGGGGTGAATTTTTATATGTTAAAACCTACGATCCCGGCGCATGCGCATTATAACTTTGTTCTGATTGGATGTTCAAATGACATGTCAAAAATTATCCAATATGGCAGTTGTAGCGCAGCTGTGGTTTGGACGGTTGACAGTTTGGTTATGTATGGTTGTTGCGTTTTAAAATTTGTGGGAAGAGAAACAACAAAGGTTAGTTAATAGCTATACTGCCTTTTTAAATAGTTTTCATATTATATTTTTGAAGTTATACTTCAAAATGTTTTAATTTATGTATGTATCAGTCCAGAAAAGGTGTGGAAAGAATATATTAGTGTTTTTAAATATATTTTTCTACAAACGTGTTAAAAATGCAATTTTTAGGACTCCATAGGAGCGTTAAAAATGCTACTTTAAGGCACTAGTGCTTTAAAAATTTTAAGGCACTGCAGTTAAAAGTGAATTGTCAAATTGTGAAACGTCAAAATATTTATATTTCATTTATTAACATTAATATTAATAATACAACTTGCGCAATTTGAAAAAGGTGGTTTAAAAGGTTTTTTATTATAATTTTGTGTCTTTGGATTTGTCTTCCTTGGGCGTAAAATAATAAAACATCTATTTTTATATTTCACTTGTCACCGTGATGTATAATTATGTATATCTGAAAGGTAAGTAGCATGCGGCTTGATGGCCTTGTTGGTAGAGCATTGGACCAGAGATCAAAAAATCGCGAGATTGCGGGTTCAAATCCCGGACGATTCATATTTTTTTCTTTTTTTTTATATTTGGCATTGTTAAGTTTTGGTTCATTTTTGGTAATTATTGTTAATTCTTTGTATTGTAACTGTTAAGTAGGTATATTTATTTCGTTGAAATTATATTATAATAGAAGTATAACTTCTTACGTGCGTACAAATTACACACACATTCTTTTTTTAAATTAAATTAATAGTATAAATATTCTTCTTTCATAAACTATTAAAAGTATTAGTGTAGCTTCATCATTTTCTGACTTATAGCGTTGCAAAAGATTAAATTGGGATAAACAAATTAAATACCTTTTAAACTATTTGACCAATTGCTTTGAAATTTAGGGTATGATTTAAGCACCAGAAGTCTTAGCATTTCGTATAATAAGAACGTTCTTAATTAATTTTTACATAAGTTATGAATATTTATAAAAATTCAAAATTTATGATTTATTTTACAATTTTCTAAGCAACCAATAAGGGTAGACATATTCAGCGAACGCTGAATTTGTTTATAACTATGTTTATCATCAAAATCGGCTGCAGAAAACATATAGGTTATTAATATAGATGTCCATACACTCAAAAAATTTGGTTTTGGCCTGGAGGGGGTTGTGTCACCAACAAGATAGTTTTTCCTTATTTCTCTGAACTATTTTATCAGAGTGTCCTATCGGTAAAAATCTAACTATTGCAGCAATTAAGTCGATTTCTATATAGCTGTTAAATAAATAATGAACATTGCGTGATTCTTGCCATTTTTTACTATGGTCTGTCGGGTCTTTCCATTTGTTGAGACTAATCGTCAAAACCTACATAACATGAAATTTCGATTTTGAGTTTTGGTAACAAATATGAGGCATTTAAAATTATGTCTAAAAAAACGCTGAAATTAAATTTTCTCATTACAAACGATCTAAAACGTTTAAAACTACTTCTTTCGATTGCATAAGTATGTTTTTCAAAACTACTCAACTTCAGTTACAGATTCCATCCAATGCCGTCCTTGTGAAGACATTACCCATGACGTGAGATTGTTTATAATATGAAAGTTTGAATTCAGCGTTTTTAGGCTAATTTCAAATGCCTCATATTCGTTGCCAAAACTAAACATCGAAATTTCATGTTATAGGATTCTTGCTTCTTTGACAATGAAAAATAAACTGCAGAACATAATATTCTACGCGACTGCGTAGCACTGTTGTGTAAACGACTAAAATTCCTAGAATAGGGCTCGGTCTAGCCCCCTCTGACTAGGAAACAAGTCACCTAGGAAGCTAATCAACTTCATCAGAAGTATTTGCAAGCTAATGTTTAACTAGATTAAGGTATCCACAAAAGATATCTGAAAAAATATGCTTCTATCTATCTTCCCCCTTCCCTATGAAGGGGCTTTCAGGGGAAGCCCGGGGCTAAGAGTGGCAAATTTTGGGTTCCAAAATTGACATTCTCGTGTATGATTTTTAGATTCAGTGGCATTTTCATCTCTGAGGACTGGACTATAATATCTAGTAAGAAAAATAATAAAATTAAAACATGTAATACATTAACACGGAGTAAGTTTTTTTCACGATAGTAATTATCAAATCATAGTAAAAGCAATAATAATGGACTTAAAGGACATTGGCTGGCCTACCTACTCATTAACCTTTTTTATTTAAAACGTAGTGATCTGGAATAAGTAACTGTACTTACATATCGAAGCCGGCGGAATAAGAAATACGACGACGAGTGTGAGAGAATTTACAAGGTCGTGAAATAAGAAATAAGCGAGTGAGTGAGTGAATATTTCACTTCTTTACCGTACGTATTTAATCACGAGGAATCACATTTAGATTTTCAGAATTTTATTTCCCAGATATCTAATTTCACGAACTTATTTCTTCTGATGGTTCATTTAGATAATCGTTATTTTTCTCGCCTGTTTCCCAGTCATTTTTTTGTAAATGGATGTTTTCGTATACAGTATACAGGGTAGTCTATGATATGTTTTGAAGGGTAGGTACCTATACCAAAAACTGGAGAAGAGAGAAAAAAGAAGTTAAGATGATTTGACTACTTCTTTTTCTTATTCGCCATGACTTATTTTTTCGTTAAAGTAGCGATGCCTAATTAAATTATAAATCTTCTTCATTAGGTGCCGTATCCATATTCAGACGTTGGTCATCATCATGTTTAAAATTTCCCTAAAAGGTCCTCTAGTTATATAGCCGAAGTATTTTATTTTCTCCTCTTTATTATGTTTATGAGCAGACGTTCTGAATTCATCATTTGAAGAACATTGGAAGTGTGCGAAACACACGATGTCTTTGGGATCGGTCGATAGCACCACAATTCAAATGCTTATAATTTGTTTACCAATGTGGTTTATAACGTCCATATCTCACAACCATTCAATAGAATAGACCACACATAACATTTCAGGACCTTCTTGCGAATATTCATCGACAGGTTTCTGTTACATAAAACTAGTTTCTAGGTCAAAAAAGCCTTACGTGATATTTTGATCCTGGTTACTATCTCTTCATCAGAGTCACAATTTACGTTTAAGCAGCTGTCAAGGTATTTAAAATGTTTTATCGTTCTATCTCCTCTGCATTAAGAGAATGCAGACTTTGATATACAGGGTGAGTCACCACTAACGGGACGGAAAATTACAGCGAAATAGTAAAAGATTTGAAAAAAATTTTAAATTAGTAGTTTGTAAGTTGATAAAATCTACATTTTAAAATTATTTTGATATAATAAATATACACGGTGTCCGAATAAATGGCGGCGTATCAAAGTTATATTTTTTCTTATGGAACACCCTATATTTTATTGCTTTTTTTAATTTTCCGCAAAAAATGAGGTATAGTTTTATAAAGCTTCCCTATACCTATGTACAGAGTGTTCTGAGTTATGTTGACTTTTCTTAAAATGTAAAGTTTTTAAAGAAGGCTTATTCACAAGTTATTTAAGAAATTATAAAAAAATTACTTTTGCACTTAAATATTTGGAAATTGGCTGAATGTATTTCATGATTAATTATTACACATTTATTTACAGGGTGTTTAAAATTTACAGTTTCATTATAGGATCATTCAATGTGTCATATGATTCTTATTTTAAATGGAACCCTATGTATATTAATAAACAATTATACTAAACAATTTTACCTCTTTCGAATGGTATAGGATGTCCTATACCTAGGTCTCATAGTTTTTGCGTAATTTACAATTATTTCAATTCTTAATATGTAAATCGATTTTAAAACAAAAGATGTAGTTAATTAATGGCATTGTATGACATTGTCACCTTATGACAGTACGGTCTGGTTTTTATTTTATAATTAATGTATTCCATGATTGATCATTACACATTTATTTACAGGGTGTTCAAAATTTACAGTTTCATTATTGGATTATTTAATGTGTCATATGATGCTTATTTAAAATAAAATACCATGTATATTAATAAATTTCCTACCTGTATAGGAATGTTCTATAACTAGGAGTCATAGTTTTTGCGTAATTTACAATTTTCTTAAACGGTAACTTGATTTTAAAAATAATATTTATAGCCACTCTCGATTTTTAAACTGTACGAAATAAATGTTTGTTTACTGTATCATAATGAAATGAAAATTATGTCTATTTACTAGACCATTATTATGAAAAGTAGGTATATTGGTCTGTATACAATACATTAAAAAAATCAGGATCTTCTATAAAGTCTAAAGTCCATAAACGATAAGTTAAATATATATCATAATCCTGTTTGGTCTAATACTGGTGTAGTTGAGTTTTATATGGATAATAGTGGTTTCTCTTAAGTATTCTAACAGTCGTTTGACTGATTTACAATTCATCCGAAATTTTTTCTTTACTAGTATTTGGGTTTTCCGTAACAGAAAGCAGGAACTCACAAGACATAACTGGTTTATTTTTATTTAACTTTGCGTATGCAACATTACCAGTAGCACGGAATCTATTGAAATCTCTCAAAAACGTCTTTTTTGGGTGTCTTCCATCAGGATACTTTTGAGCGTAAACTTAAGAAGGTAAGATACAATTTTGCAAACACTCCCCAATGCAAAGTACCATCTCTACTCCTTCGTAGATAACGTGATTATTCATTTTTAGGAATAATTAAATTTGAATATCATACACGGATGTTTATATTTTTGATAATTACCGGACCGTACTGTCATAAAATGACGATGTCATACAATGAGATACATCTTTTGTTTTAAACTCGATTTACAGATTACGAATTTAAATAATTGTAAATTACGCAAAAAGTATTAGACCTAGGTATAGGACATCCATATATTATTCGAAAGAGGTGACTCCGTTTAGTATAATGGTGTGTTAATATACATGGTGTTCCATTTAAAATAAGCATCATATGACACATTGAATAATCCAATAATGAAACTGTAAATGTTGAACACCCTGTAAATAATTGTGTAATAATTAATCATGGAATACATTTAACCAATATCCAACTATTTAGATGTAAAAGTATTTTTTTCATAATTTCTTAAATAACTTGACAATAAGCCTTATTTTAAACCTTTACATTTTTAGAAAAGTCACCATAACTCAGAACACTCTATACATAGGTATAGGGAAGCCTTATGAAACTATATCTTATTTTTTGCGGAAAATTAAAAAATTCAATAAAATACAGGGTGTTCCATAAGAAAAAATATAACTTTGATACGCCGCCATTTATTGGGCACTCTGTATATTTCAAAATAATTTTAAAATGTAGATTTTATCAACTTACAAACTACTAATTTAAAAAATTTTTCAAATCTTTTACCATTTCGCTGTAATTTTCCGTCCCGTTAGAGGTGACTCACCCTGTATATTAATTTTTCCCACTGCCATACACTTTGTCTTTGAAATGCTGATTTTAAGGCCTCTCCGATGACTTGCTTTACTAACTAGATCTTCTCGACTCGAGATCATGTAAATTTTTCTTTTTTTTTTTTGTACTAAGAAAAATTTTTAAAAACTTTAGTAAAACTTTTGATAGATATAAAGGGTGTCCCAAGAATATTGGTCATAAATTATACCACACATTCTGGAGTCAAAAATAATTCAATTGAACCTAACTTACTTTGTACAAATTTGCTCATAAAAAAAGTTACATCCCTTTGAAGTTACAAAATGAAAATCGATTTTTTTCAATATATCGAAAACTATTAAAGATTTTTGATTGAAAATGGACATGTCTCATTCTTATGGCACTATCATCTTAAAACAAAATTATAGTGGGATTTGTCCACCCCATAAAAATTGTATGGGGGTTTTAATCCCTTAAACCCCCTCAAACTTTTGTATACGTTCCAATTAATTCATTATTGTGGCATCATTAGTTAAACACAACATTTTTAAAACTTTTTTGTCTCTTAGTATTTTTCCGATAAGCGAGTTTTTATCGAGATGCAGCTTTTTTTTAATATATTTACATAAAAATTTTATGGGAGTGTTGTTCCTTTAAACCCCCCAAATGTTTCTGTACGTTCCAATTAAACTATGATTGTGATACCATTAGTTAAACACAGTGTTTCTAAAACTTTTTGCCCCTAGTTTTTTATATAAGTCACCTTTTATCAATATGTGGCTTCTTTTTCAAAATATACCTACCTAAAAATGTAAATTATAAATACATTTTCAGATTATTAACAGGTCTCTATAATAATCGTACTTAAATACAAATATGTGTGGATTCGATAAAATATTCAAAATATCTCGATAAACACTGGCTTATCGAAAAAGTCTTAAGAGGCAAAAATGTTTTAAAAACAGTGTGTTTAACTAATGGTGCCACACTAATAATTAAATTGGAACGTACACAAAAGTTTGGGGGGGTTTAAGGGAACAAACCCCCCATAAAATTTTATGGGGTACCCAAATTTCACTTTAATTTTTATTTAAGATGCTGCTGCCATAAGAATGCCACATGTCCATTTACAATGAAAAATCTCTACGAGTTTTCGATATATGAAAAAACAATTGATTTTCATTTTGTAACTTCAAAGGGCTCTAACTTTTTTTGTGTGCACTATTGTATATAGGTAAGTGAGGTTCAATCAACCTATTTTTGACCCCAGAATCTGTGGTATAATTTATGACCAATATTTTCGGGGCACACTGTATAACAGGAAGGTTTAGTACAAAAAAATTTTTAGGGTTTGTTGCCAGGAAAATATAAATCCAATGTTTTTATGTGGGACACCCTATATATTTCGACATTTTTAGTTTATAAACTTTAATTCTCTTTTAGCTATATGACATACTCTACATACATACTCTAGAGTTCTAAATGTTTTAAAACAGATTACTCTGGATGTCTTTGGGGTTACTGAACACGAATACGCCATCACAATCGACCTCTGAAAACCAGAAACTCAAAAAACCCTGAGTAGTCTGTTTGTATCAATTGAGTGCCGAAAACCCTCGTGCTTCAGCAGTGACTCTAGGCACCAGTGCTTCTGTGGTCGGTTGTGATTGCGTATTCATGCTCAATGACCCCAAGATCCCTTCAAATAACAAAATATGGCCCTTAATATACTGTTTTTGACATGTTTGTGCACTTTAAAATGCAATTATCTATGCATTTTCACTCATTTTTCTATTGTAGACTTTTCCTAACGTCATCCTGATGTGACGAGTAGCTTTATCAGGACGACAGATTTAGTAAAACACAGGTTAAAAACAAAGTAAATATATTTAGGAGATTTATATACAATTCAAAATAAATAAAATGAAATATAACTCTATCTTCTGCCAAGGAAAAATAACATTATATTTATTACGGTCATCAAAACATATTAATAACAATATTCGAAAAATGCAATCCACAACACAGTTGTATGCATTAGCGATCACGTTACACGGAATCAATCTATCTACACACTCAAACTCGTAGCCCTCAATCAAACATATACCCATCGATACGGTTCTCTGTCAGTCCAGACGGAGGTGGCGGCTACCCCTCACTGCGGTTTCGGTTCCGTTGGAACGCCTATTCATTATAGAGCGCGCCCACCTCGGCAAAGTTCCAACTCAACCCGTTGCACTTCTGCCATTGAGCTCTTCTTGGTTCAATACGCCAAGAAGAACATGATTCTCCTCGCTCGTCTTAAATACACTCTCGGTGCCATATCTCCTTTGGTTTCGCCTATTGGTGGTATGTAGGGGGGTTGTGCCACTCATCGAGGCATCATATCATTACACTGGATACAATGCAAAAAGTTGCAAGTCTCTAGGTACTATATTTAAAAATCGATTTATTTCGGTGTTTTTAGCTCCAAATATCTTGGTCTATAACGATATCCACGTGGAAAATTTCCTGTAGTCGGCAGTTTAGATTTTTATGGTACATTATGTGTGATGTTTAAGATAATTCTAGATTTTACATCAGGCAACACAGGACTTCCACAGCACGTGGTAGCAACCTAGAGGGCAGATAGCACCTAGTCCGTAATGTGAGGTTCTGTCCTCTATTCTGCGTTCCGCAGTCACTTTGCAGTGTGGGCAGCATATCCCAATATAAAACTTATGGAACCTTGCAGCTCAATGTTACCGGTTTTAAGCAGACGAACTTAAAGTCCGTCTAAATAGAATATTCCAGAAGTCCAAAACATCTTGATTTGAAAATCTGTGGGTTTTATTATTTTTAAATAATTCATAGATATGTAGGTACTATGAAAGATATTTATACGATATTAAAGATATATCATTTGAATATTAATTATAATTAGCCTGTGATTAATATTATATTAAATAGTTATTTATGATATAAGTGTTAAAAGTACAATTTTAAGGCACGCATGTGAAAGTTTGCAGAATGAGCGAAGCGAATTCTGCAATTCACATGAGTGCCTTAAAAATGTGCTTTTTAACACGTGTACTTTTTAGGCACGTAAGAAGTTATACTTCTATTATATGATTTCAACGAAATAAATATACTTTCTACAGGTTATTTGTATTTAAAGATTAAACTAATTTTTAGTTACTACTTTCCAAAAATTTTTATTAAAACAATACTACTAAAATAAGAAGAAAAAGAATGTGTGTGTACTTTGTACGCACGTAAGAAGTTATACTTCTATTATATGATTTCAACGAAATCAATTTACTTTAAACAGTTTATTTATATTTTATTTAAATATTAAACTAATTTTAATACTTACTACTTTCCAAAAAAATTTTATTAAAACTATACCAAAAATTAAAATAATAAAAGAATAAAACGCACGCAAACACATTGAAAAATGAAACAAAGAAATTATTTCTGAACAATAATTGTTGAGAAAATTTTTAACTAGATACGTATTTTCGGAAAAAAAAATATAATAAATATACCTACAATCATAAAATGTATAAAAAAAATAAAATTTAAAAAAATAAAAATTTGCATTGGGAATTGAACCTGCATCTATCAGGTTGTTCGATTATTTTGAACTCACCCCACGCAGAATTTAACTACCGAGACATGTGAATGAGTTGGGAAGATATAGCAATTAAACGTTTTAAATTTTTTTTTGACAGTTGCTTATTCTCTTAGTTTAATCAAATTAATTTTTATTTCTGTGGAATTAACATACGACAAAATATCAAATTACGTAAATCACAGCATTAATACCTACTAACTAACATTTTCCAAATAGGTACGTAATTTGTAATTTTTTATTACAATACTCAAACATTTACAATAAGGTACGTCCGTGCTTTTAAAAACTATTTATAAAGTCACTACAATTATTATAAACTTGCTTTTTGTCTCTGTCCTCACAAGAATAAAAACTAATATACACAACATTTGTTTATCCATAATCTCCATATTATTGAACAATTTTGACAGATGATTTTAACACCCAATCAGATCCCGTATAACGTTTGAGCGACCTAATACCATACGTGACCATACTGTCGGTGTGCGCATGCGCCCGGCAAAATAAAAATTCACCCTCGTGCCTAAAGAAGTATAACTTCAAAAAGTTAGATAACACACGGATTCGAACCAGGGACCTCTCGATCTCCGGTCGAACGCGCTACCACCGAGCTAAACTCCCTTTGTTTTGACAGCTTACAAGATTTCTCATACATACTGACAAATTTAATAGACCAAGTGAGGTATAAAAATACTTTAAAATTTATTTAATATAAATATTAATATCTCTTGGCAACACTGTCTTTCATAAGAGTCTTTACTGAAAGGTGACCGTGGAACGCAGTATAGACGAGCAACCCACTTATTGTGGTGAGTCTTGTGTTGCCTGATGTAAAATCTAGGATTATTTTAAACATCACACTTAATTCAATTGTATATGTATGTCAACAGGTAAATTTTCTATAACTGTACAGCAATTAAAGCACCCTTTTGGTGTTTTGGTGGCTCAAAAGCATGTAAAGAAACTTATTAACAGCACTGACGATGAACTTTTTATTTCGAAAACGTTCTGTGATGTAGCGCTTTAAGTTATTTTGTAAATAAAATATACCTTTTATAAAGGATTGTAGTTAATTTTTTATTATAATATTAGGCCTCTATTCATATCTTAATGCATGCTTATTTTTAAATCCGCCAATAATCTTCGTATCAAGAATCGAAAGGTATTATCGCATTAAAAACAGCTCGTGCGTGTATCGTACCTACTTACCTACTAGGTACATTACATCCAAAACTCTCCAAAATAATCTGTTTTCCTTTGTAGATAAACAAACTGTACATTGTACACATTTTGAAATATTATTAGTTTAGTTTAGTTTGTGGAAGCTTACGAATTGAAGCGAATGCAATTTGAACAGTTATTATTTTCGATCGCCGGTCTCGTCGTTTGTTTTGTGATCGTTTATTGGAAACGCAAATATTTTCTGTGGATGAACGAGGTGTGAGAATTTAAGTAGTTTGTGTAAAAGGTGAGTTACATACTAATGGATTGTTTTAAAGTCATGTTATTGCAATTTCTTCATAGATATATAAAGTCCAGAGTAGTAACGTAGTAACGAGTTACTAGTAAATAACTGAGTCTAAAGATGACTGGAAAACTATACTAAGGAAGCAATAAAACCAAGTACTTCAGAATGGATGTCTTTTATTTTAGTTAAGCCACATATTCTAATGAAGCCCGAACATATATGGTGAAAGCTTGACTAAGATAGAAGACACTCACTCTGAAGCACTTAGTTATATTGCTTCTTTCGTTCAGTGTTGTTTCCCAGTTTCAGACTCAGACTCTATATTTTCCGAAAATACATCGGCTGTATACCCATGTAAATTGCAGAAATTTGCAGTCTTTTTTTTGCGTGGAGTAAAAAAGCTTAAAATATATCATCATCATTCTCTTTGCCTCTATCCTTATGCATTTTCGGCTTCCATAATAATTATATTTCTGCATAGGTTTCTATTTTGGGTCATATCAATATCAATCCAATTTACCGACATGTACTGTCTAAGCGTCTCCCCTCAAGTTTTCTTTGATCTTGCTCTTCTACTTCTTTCAGACATCCGTAGAACAGCAATTATATTGAGTGATTAACGTCTTGACGTTAAACATAAAAAAGCTTATTGATGCATGCTTTCTACTTTTGGCATCAATTGATGCCACTTCTAGACTTCCTAATATGCTCATTCTTAATTTTATCCTTTTCTGTCATTCCACTCATCCGTATAAGTTTTCTCATTTCCGCTAGATGCATTCGTTGTTCCTATTTCTTTTTAACTGTCCCATATCCAGTTCAATGCATCATAACAGGTCTTATAGCTGGTTTTGATAATTTTTCCTTTAACTGCATTAACATTCTTCTTTCATATACTCGCTTCTTTCTACTCGCTTTCTTCCACTTCATACGTTCAACCATAACTCTACTGCCTGCATCTCCATTTATTTATCCATTACTCTGTAGTACCCATCCTACGTACTTAAAACTATTACTTTTCACAACCATTTCACCATCTAAAAATGTTGTATTTGTAGTAAATCCATATTTAAATGAATATTTCAAATTCTTTGTTTTTATCAAGACCTTCTCTTTACTGTTCCAATTTTCATTCTAAGTCTCTTTCACTATTTTCTATTAACGCTACATCATGGGCATACATTAAGCACCAGGGAATGTTACGTACCCTGTAGTTTTGCTGTTATCTGATCTAAAACTAATGAGAATAAATAAGGACTAAGCACCGAACCTTGTGCAATCCCTCTTTCACCTGAAATTTACCAGTCACTCCCACATATATCCTAACACTAGTTGTTACTCCCGCATACACGTCTCTCACAATTTTTACGTATTCACCGGTGACTACTTTAGTATTGAGTGACAGATCTCTGTCATTATGTTTTCTAAAGGTCAATGAATACAATGTGATCGTTTTTTATTCCTGATTTTCCATCAACTGCCTTATAATGAAAATTGCATCTTCTGCTGATCTGCTAAACTTTTTAAAATCAAACTGATTAGCGGATTCTTCAAGTATCCGTCTATTAAGTACTCTCTCCCATATTTTCATGGCGTGACTAAGTATTTTTATGGCCCTGTAGTTTGTCCTGATTTCCCAGGAATACGGCAGATATGCTCTCCAGATTTTCGCAGGAATATCATCTGGTCCAACTACTTTTCGTTTCTATATTTTTGAAGAGCTTGAACCACTTCTTTGTTTGTTATTCTGGTGACCACTGCTGTTACTGGCTCCGTTAACTCAACTGATGTTCTGTCATTCTTTATTTAATAAACTACTATCAAAGTACTTTTTGCATCTCTTTTTGACATCCTGTTTGTAAATCATTATTCTATTGTTTTCATCCCGGATACATCTAACCTGGTTAAAATCTTTTGCCCTCTTTGCTCTATATTTGACTATTATTTTATATTTCTTTGTTTCTCCTTCCCTGGTATCAAGTATATCAACTGAATATGAAATGCAATAATGCAATTAATATTTCGCGAACTGAACATCGGATCGAAAAACTGAAAAATACGTGTTCAATCATTTTCAACAATCTATCCAATGACACCAAACACCAACCCCCACTACACCCCCTGGAGGTGGGGTGGGGGGTAACTTTAAAATCTCAAATGGAAACCCCAGTTTTTCTTGCAGATTTGGATTCGTTACGTAAAAGTAAGCAACTTTTATTCAAGACATTTTTTATATCTGTGGATAGATGGCTCTATAATTGGGAAAACCGATTTATCCGGATACCATAGGTAAATTATAGAAACGGTCTATTATCTCGAAAAATACACTTCCAAATAAGAAACCAAAAAACAGGTTTTTAATATTTTTAGAAATCCTATCGATAAACACCAAACATGACCCTTCAACCCACCCCCTGGAGGTGGGGTGGGGGGTAACTTTAAAATCTTAAATATCAACCCCCACTTTTTATTGCAGATTCGAATTCGTCATGAAAAATTAAGCAGCATTTATTCGAAACATTTTTTATAATTGTTGATAGATGGCGCTTTAATTGGAAAAATACGATTTATTAGCGCCATCTATCAGCAATTTTAAACAATGTTTCGAATAAATGTTGCTTATTTTTTCATGACGAATTCGAATCTGCACTAAAAAGAGGGGGTTGCTATTTAAGATTTTAAATTTACCCCCCACCCCACCTCCAGGGGGTGGGTTGGAGGGTCATGTTTGGTGTTTATCGATAGGTTTTCGAAAAATATTAAAAACCTGTTATTTGGTTTCTCATTTGGAAGTCTATTTCTCGAGATATTAGACAGTTTCTATAATTTACCTATGGTATCCGGATAAATCGTTTTTCCCAATTGTAGCGCCATCTATCCACAGTTCGAAAAAATGTCTTGAATAAAAGTTGCTTACTTTTACGTAACGAATCCAAATCTGCAAGAAAAACTGGGGGTTTCTATTTGAGATTTTAAAGTTACCCCCCACCCCACCTCCAGGGGGTGTAGTGGGGGTTGGTGATTGATGTCATTGGATAGATTTTTGAAAACTAATGAATTCTTATTTTTTAATTTTTCGATCCGATGTTTATTTCGCGAAATATTCGACCGTTCCGCTACTTTTGGGACACCCTATATTAAGTACCTCAGACACCTCAGACATATTGTTTTATGATCAAAAATAAGATAAGTTTTTTTTCTTGTGCCCAACAAAAAACAAATCACTTCAGTACTTCCCTTTTTTATTTTGATAAAGTAATTCACCACATCTTTTACAAATATGATAATATCTTGAACATAAGATAAGGATATTAGTGATGTATGATTTAGAATTAACTATCTTTTATCTTATTCTTATGAAAACATTTCGTTGATTTATTTTGTTGTCTATAAAATAAATCAAAATATAATAATAATACATAAAGTGCTATTAGGTGGATTGGCTGAACAATTGTTTTTTGTTATAGAGGTATTATTCTTCTATCGTTATTTTCTGTGTCGGTTGGAGAGTTACTAAATCAAAGATACTGTCGAGATCATCAATGTCTGAACATACAGAACATTGATTAGACCAGTTATGACCTAAGATTAAAAACTAGACCATCCTAACCTAGACCATCAAACCAAACCTACACTATCACGAAACACAATTGAAGCCTATATATTTTGGAGTCACTTGGAGGTCTCCAAAATATGTTGGTCGTTTGCGATCTCGTATTTCATAGTCATGTAAAATATGGTCGATTATTTCAATTTCTATGCCACATAGATTGCAGTTTAAGCTTTCAGGAAACTTGTATCCATGTGTCCCTTAACCTGGCAGCTACACCGGTTTTAGATTGTTATCATCCGCGTTATTTTAGGTATTCCCATCCACAGGCCCTCATGTTAATTATTTCTTTTGCTCAGTACAAGATTACCTACATCAGTCTATTAGTGAAATTGAAATGCTTATATTTTTACCACTATTGTAGATTCCTGAACCGTCCCTATAGAGTGTTAGATTCGGCAGAGTCTCCGTAGCTACTGTTATAGTAGGCCAGGGTAATAAGACAAAAATATACCTTGTTCGTGACACTTCAGCAGCCAGGGTACTGAAGCGTTTTTTCGACAGGTAATACCTATAAGAGCCAATTGTAATTGTTTTCTGCGTAGGATCTGGCGGCCATTTTTATTTATAAACAATTAACTGTCAAAAAATGACATATCTCCCTTTTTTTTCAAATCAATGGAAAACAGTGAAACTTATGGTTTTTTTAGTACAAATATATTTGAGATTATGGAAAAAGTTTTAAAATGACATATTACAAAGTTTGATATATATACTCATTTATTGTTAATATAATTGCCTAAAAAGGTCGGAATTGCAAAAAAAAATTTCGCAATAACTGTTGTAAAAATTAGTGTACAGGTTTGAAATTATTGTCAAATGAGGGTTCTTTGGTGCTTAATATGTGATAAAAATTTCAAAGCGATTCATTGAATTGTTTAAATTTTATTCGAATTGTTTATCTCAGAGAGCATTTTTTGCAATAACATAAGTCAGAAAACAATGACGTTAGAACCATTCCACAGGTGTCAAATGGAAGAGCATGAGCTATGTTTTCAACTTGGTTTAAAAAACCGAATAAAAAATGCATTTATTAGTAATAAATAATTATGCAAAAGTATCGTAAATCTTTCCTTATAAACTTTTTGGATAACTTTTTCCAAAAAAAATAACTTTTTTACCCTGTTTTAAGTGCACAACTACCAAGTAATGTTATTTATATCATAATTGATAAAAAATTGTAATAAATATATATAATTTCTTATATAACAAAATAAAAAGTTTATAAGGAAAGCTTTACGGTACTTTTGCATAATTATTTATTACTAATAAATGCATTTTTTTATTCGCATTTTTTATACCAAGTTGAAAATATAGTTCATGCTCTTTCATTCGACACCTGTGGAATGGTTATAACGTAATTTTTTTCTGACTTATGTTATTGCAAAAAAAATGCTCTCTGGGATAAACAATTTGAATAAAATTTAAACAATTGAATGAATCGTTTTGAAATTTTTATCACATATTAAGCACTAAAGAACCCTTATGTGACAAAAATTTCAAAGCTGTACACTAATTTTTACAATAGATATTGCGAAATTAATTTCTTTTGCAATTCCGAACTTTTTTCGCAATTATATTAACAATAAATGAGTAAGTCAAACTTTTAGTCCTGTCGCCAGGGGGGGTACAACGGCCTCGTTAATTCAGATGGACTTACTCAAGTTTTTTTTATGTATTTTGACCCGTAGAACACGAATTTTTTGGGTAACAGTTGATCCGGATGTCGATAAGATTGTTATAGACCAAGAACTTGAGGAATCAAATAACAGCGATTTTTGGCAAAACAAAACAATATTTTGTATTTTTTGGGCCATTTTAAGTAAAAAATATTTCTACAAGTTTTTTCGTAGGATGCACAGTTTTCGAGATAAACGCGGTTGAACTTTAAAAAAATCGAAAAATTGCAATTTTTGAACCCGAATAACTTTTGATTAAAAAATAAAATAGCAAGTCTGCTTACCGCATTTGAAAGTTTAAGTCAAATTATATCGGTTCTGATTATTTGCATTGGTAAAAATTTATTTTTTTATTGTTTAACAAAGCTATAAACACGTAGGGTTTCCCGTGCTTTTACATGCGTTTTAACGCATGTAACGTAGAAATAGTCTTGATTGCACTAGTACCTATTCTACCTACTCGTTCGATTTTAAATGAGAAATCATAGAAACATCACTCACGCACTAGTTGTTTGTAGCTTTGTTTAACAGTAACACAATAAATTTTTAGCAATGCAAATAATCAAAACCGACATAATTTGACTTGAACTTTCAAAGGCTCTAAGCAGAATTGCTGTTTTACTTTTTAATCAAAAGTTATTCGGGTTTAAAAATTGCAGTTTTTCGATTTTTTGAAAGTTCAACCGCGTTTATCTCGAAAACTGTGCATCCTACTAAAAAACTTGTAGAAATATTTTTTGCTTAAAATGACCCAAAAAATACAAAATATTGTTTTGTTTTGCCAAAAATCGCTGTTATTTGATTCCTCAAGTTCTTGGTCTATAACAATCTTATCGACATCCGGATCAACTGTTACCCAAAAAATTCGTGTTCTACGGGTCAAAATACATAAAAAAAACTTGGGTAAGTCCATCTGAATTAACGAGGCCGTTGTACCCCCCCTGGCGACAGGACTATTTGTAATACGTCATTTTAAAGCTTTTTCCATAATCTCAAAGATATTTGTACTGAAAAAACCATAAGTTTCACTGTTTTCCATTGATTTGAAAAAAAAAGAGAATTTTTTGATAGTTAATTGTTTATAAATAAAAATGGCCGCCAGATCCTACGCAGGAAATAGTTACAATTTGCTCTTATAGGTATTACCTGTCGAAAAAACGCTTCAGTACCCTGGCTGCTCGAGTGTCATGGGAAAAACCTTATTACCCTGGACTATAGTGCCTCTCAGAGTTACTATAATTTTAAGGCAAGAAAGTATTTGCACCTTGGTTAATCTGAAGATACTAGTTTTTTGCTTTTGGAAAGTCAATGCGGAGTTCGAATTGGGGGAGAAACTATTAACAACATCAGATATTCAGACGACACAGCGATTATGGCTGAAACTATCTAAGATCTCCAATTCCTGATAGAATAATGCTCCAATAACGGACTTGGCATAAATACATCAAAGAGGAAGTTACTTGTGGTTAGTAAACAAGGCGTCGCGGTCGGCACGATGCAGCTAATTGTCAAGAATGAACCGATTACAAAAGCTAGTCACTTTAAATACCTAAAATGTTGGAAAAACTAGACACTGAATCCTGATGAAAATATTAAAACTCTGATAGAAATTGTAAGAGGAGTATTTATGAAAGTGTGATAAACAAATTAGAAGCCTTCGATATTCTATTCTATTCTATTCTATTCTATTCTATTCTATTCTATTCTATTCTATTCTATTCTATTCTATTCTATTCTATTCTATTCTATTCTATTCTATTCTATTCTATTCTATTCTATTCTATTCTATTCTATTCTATTCTATTCTATTCTGTTCTATTCTATTCTATTCTATTCGAGATGTGGTCATATCGTAGAATGCTCAAAATATCATAAACTCAACGCATTTCAAACAGAATAGGTCAAGGCGAAGGTGAGTTGATGAAGATAATAAAAAAGATAAAACTTGAATATCTGGGGCATATAATGAGAGGCAGCAGATACTGTATACAGCAGTTAATACTCGACAGAAAGATCGACGGAAAAGGCGGAATGGGTAGGAAAAAATATTCATGACTCCGAAACCTTCGCCAATGGCTTTTATCGGCTTATCAGCCGATAAATTGTTACATGCCACGCAAGATCGAGAACGATATCGGCAAATTGTCATGGAAGCTACCCATGACTAAAATTTAGGCACGGTACTCAAAGAAGAATAAGAAAGCGGTAACGATTAATTTTATTTAGGGTGCTAAATAGAGGGAGATTTTCACAATATTTTTTTCAAAAAGGTTTTTGTGCAGTTTAGGCTACCATATCACATATCACCAATGCGTATATTATTGTTGGTTTTACCACTATGTTATAGATTCAAGATACATGTTTCCATAACTACACCATTAAAGTAGCCACGGCTCTCTTGGTTACCTTGGTGAACATAAATAGCTAAACAGTATCAAATTAAAACATTTTAAAAGCATGTATAACCAACTAAGAACAATATTCTTCTTCTTCTTAAAGTTCCATCTCCCATCGGAGGTTGGATATCATAATGGCTATGGTCATTTTGTTGGCTGCTGCTCTGTACAAGATCAAACAGTGACGAACAAATCCATGACGAACGGCTCAACAAACGGGTATAGAAGGGAGGATATCTTCAAAAATTCAAATGGCTAGAAATATAAGACTGGATAGAAGATATAATGGACCAAAGCAGATAAAAGCAAATTATGGAGATAGCAAAAACACATGAAGAATTGTGAAGGGGATAAGACAAGGGGTGTGGGGAAGATAATTATCTATTAGCCCTCAACTAACATAGTCAAACCATAGAGGAAAATTTATTGCAAAACAAGAAAAAATGACGTCATACATTTTTTGACAATTTTATTATTATTAATTATTATTTTTGTTATATAAGCAAGACCTGGTATATTTTTTGGTGGTTAAATTCTCTGTTCGGATAAAACCGATTAAGATAACGTTGCTTTTTATATATAGATACTTAAGTTCACGAGATTTCTTTAATTTTTCGATGCAGATAAAGAAAACATTTCTATTTTAAAATTTAAAATACGTATCTTATCTTTTGTATTTTTATTTAGAAGAAAGCTGAACCAGCTGATTGTACACGTTATCAGATTTGTTAATGAAAATAGATTTACAGGTGTTTATGCAAAATTACTAGTAAAATTTGATATTTTTATCATATATTTTGCAAATCAGTGTTAGGCTTTGGATCCCGCGTACCAAAAAAAGTTGATTAATAGCAAGCTGAAAATTTGTTAATAGCCTAACGGTGTCTAGTCGGACAAACTTTGATGTACGGGAACACTGGAACAGGGGAAATTTTAATTGTGGAACCGTTTAAAAATTTGGAACGTTAGATTACGAAAACGTCCGATGTATTTTGTCGGACAGAACATCCAATTGATTTGTTACCCTTTCATTAAACTCTCATGCAAAAATCAGACTGCTATTACTAATCAACATGATTCCTGTAATTTGACATGTTCTTCGTGTTCCACTCATTAAAATGCCCAGTTGGTGATAAACACCAGTCTGATTTTTGCATGAGAGTTTAATATTGCTATTTTGCTCATGTACAGTCAATTTTGCAATATTGTTTGGTTTGTATGGGAAATTGTTCGAGAATTAATGAGGTGCTTGTTCTTCAAAACAAAAATTATTCGTACCATGACGTTTAGAAGGCGCTTGGATTCCTGTAGACCAGTTTTTAAACAATTAAATATTTTAACTGTAATTTCGCTGTATATTTTCAGTTGTGTTGTTTATGTAAAGTTACATAGATGCAATTTTATTTGCAGAAATGATGTTTCCTTAATGGGTGGCTACAACTTTCGTTACAGAAATGATTTGGTGACCCCTGTTCGCCACTTGACCGTTGTGGGCAAGGGTCCTTACCCAACATGCGTTCGTCTGTATAATAAATTTCTTAATTATGTTAAAGAGTCAAATATTTATGTATTTAAGAGAACAGTTAAGGACTTATAGTCCGTCCGCTATAACTTTTCCCATGCGATACGATTCATTTTCAATCAAATTAAGTCAGAACATAAATTGAAACGAACGTCGATGTGTATATACATTTTGTATACTGTATGTATACTATATACTATATACTACACACATCGGCGTACGTTTAACTTTCTGTTTTGACTTAATTGGATTGAAAATGAATCGTATCGCATGGGAAAAGTTATAGCGGACGGACTATACTTCTGGTAAACACTTTCTATTCGTTAGAGGTATACTGTAGGCATCTTTTTAACAATTTGTATGTTTTTGTGTATATTTTATATGTTTTTATGTTAACTGCTTTTATGTACTTATAGTTTTTACTGATCATAGATTGTATTTGACGCATTTCAATACTTGTAAAAGTCAGATGAAATAAAGAATATTGATTGATTGATTGATTGAAGTATCCAACGAGTTTTCGAAATCTTACCCATGTGAGTCTTGCTCTTCTAGTAATTTCCGCTGCTTGCTGATGTATTTGCCTTGGACGCCATTTTCCTTCATTCCAAACTTCCTTATACATTTCTTCGCTTTCTTCTCTCATTTTGCAATTAAATGCTTCTATTAAATCTATGAATTTTTAGCTTCTCTTGTAAATTCTTTTCTACTAATTATTTTCTTTTTCTTGCCGAGAGTGTTAGAAGCTGTTTTCAATACATGTTTTTATATTTGGTTCTGGAGATTGTTGTTCGATATTGATGAAGATCTTATAATTCCTTCCTGTAGAAAATAATCTTTAAAACTTCTTCTTGAGTGAGTAATAGTAAAATCTTTGTTTTCTTTCATCGATTTGAACGTTAGTCAAATGTACCTAAATCTTGATAAACACTCCCAAAATTTAGAAAAAATAAATTAACAATATCCTGAAATTTACGATTAGTACAATGCTCTTGATAAACACTCAATACTCAGTATTACTATTAGAAAATTATTCAATACAAAATTTGCGTACAATTAACATTACAGACAGGAATATATTCAAAAACATTTTTGAATAAGAACTATGAAGACGTAGCTATATCCCTTATTTTGAATGTAACTCGTGCATAAATGACAAGCTCTCGATCGGCGTGACATCAAGGGCAGAATCTCGATGTTAATTTTCGGCAAACATTCCAATTACAATGCCAACCAACCGCACCTTATAGACCAAGCAAAAGGTCAAAAAACATAACCAGCAACTTGGTCGTGGTCTTGTTATATTACTTTTTAAATTAAGTTATTATGTATAAAATATACTTTAGTACAAGAAAATAGTATTTTGAGTAGTATTTATTTTGTATTTTTTCCGTAAGTAAATAATAAGTATGTCAAATATTAAATTTTGTTATTCAGATAAATCTCTCTCTCTATTAATAGCAGAGAGATTAAGGCAAGAATGAGAGATTAATCTGGTACCTACGGACATTTCAGAAGAGCAGACAAAAACGCTGGATAAATAGAATAACAGAGTGGAACTCGATAGGAAGAAGGAAGAGAGGCAGGTCCCGAAGATCTTTCAGGAATGAAGTGGACGAAGCAATGGAAAGAAGAAATCTGCATGAAGGGGACTGGCAAAACAGAAAGAACTGGAGAGTCCGGTTGAGTGAAGGGAAATCTGTGGAAATCCTTAGTATATTATATATCCAGAAAAATCCATCAAAAACTTAATCGTCTCACACTAACAACTGAAACAACTATACTCATATTAGTAGTTTGGCGGTGAATTATGATCATCTTCATTGTCGGTGATTTAAACGTCAAACTTGTGAAAAAAGTGATGCGTTACTTCAAGAACATGACAAGACGATATTAATTGTTATGATGTTATCTCAAAATTCGAAAAAAATATGAAATGTGAGAAGAAATAGGAAAATATTGAAATCCAATAAAAAAATTGTAATGAAGTTATCTTTAGAAAAATACCAGAAACATAATAGGGACATGGATAAGCTCAAGTGAGACAGTAAGAAGTGTTGTCTGCTGAAAAAGTCATTTTAGATGAGATAACCGCATTCAACTACATATCAATTCAATTAAGTAAATCTTCCACAAGCGAGAAACCTGCACTACTACTACACTATACTATTACGCGCTACTTAACGAGTTCTGACTATTTTTTATTTCGATATCGCTATGGAATAAACACCCTGTAGATAAAGAAGGAATATATACGTAGTTCTTTATTTTATACAATAAGGTAAACAATATTTTCTAATTTTCAAATTAATTTTAAGAGAAATTAATGACAGATATTCGTATACAGGGTGAGCTATAAAAGAAAATTAGAATTTTCTCATATTTTGAAATGTACAATACCATATTTTATTTTTTCAAAAGAGTACCGAGATATTTTTAGTTTTCTTCTCATTATTATATCTCCATTTATCTCTCCAATAGAGTAAGCTAATTTGCCGGTCAATAACACGCTTAATTTTCTAAAAACTATTACTTAATAAAAAGTAATCCACCTTGAAACGGTATAATTGTGTTTTGGTATATTAGACTAGCTATTTTTTCTAATCAAATGTTATGATATACAGTAAGCAAGGGCGGATCCAGGGAGGGGGCCATGGCCCGAGCTCCGAGAATTTAAAAAAATATAAATTTAAATATTTGCAGTTCAAATGTTTTTAATTTCAAACACATATACCTATATGTACAAAACGGGATAAATATGTTTTCTGGATTAGAATTGAACAAAGGCAGTAATGGAAGCTTCAAGAATGACATACGATGTTTTATAAATCAAAATGTTGATAATTTTACAAAGAGCCAATTCTTAGAACGACCTTTACATCCATCAAAATCGTATCAATTTCCATATTCTATACACACAAAGAATAAAAAGAAATGAAGCATTACTTGGGTCACTAGCACCTGGAACAAAGGAGTTGGATGGTAATTTCGCACAGTGAAAAGGAATGGTTTTACAAATATTGCGTTTTTTTTCTAATGAAAAATATGGTCAAAATAAAGGGATGACAACCCAAAGCCTTGTCACTACACTAAACCTTTAACATCTTTCGCCAAACTCATGAGCAAAGACGGAGACAACAAACCCATGAAAAAACATCATACCACAAGGAGTGCGTTCAGGTTGAGCTGGATTTTCTACAAAGTTATCGCAACTCTCAAAAGCCAGTCATTAAGCAGATAGACTCTCAGAGGTCTAAACAGATACAAAAAAATAAAGACTATCACCAAGAGTAGGGTCTATAGTATTCGTGTTATAGGTCGACAAAATATTCCTCTAAGAGACCATCGTGATGATTGCCTTCTGCTTCTGGATGAAGATGCTGGACCTAGCAATGAGGGGAATTGTTAAGGTTTAAAATCGCATCAGGAGATAAGACTTTTAAAAAATACCTATCCACAGCATCTATCTGAGCAACATACATTAGTAGCACCAGTCAAAATCAATGAATGTTAAGGTAAAGACATAATTGAACAAATAATGGATGAGGTTCAAAGTGCAAATTATTACTCTGTCATATTTGACGAAACGACAGACCTATCCCAAGTGGAAAAGTTTTCCCTTTTGATATACAACAACAGACATTTGATACAATAACAACATTCGTGAAGACTTTGTCAAGTTCATTGACGCTTATGAGAACCTAAAAATACTTACTGAAAATCAAGAAAGAGGGAAGAACAAGGCCTGACAAGAGAAGCATTGGGAAAAACGGTATTATTAAACTTGTTAAAAGAACTGCACTTGGATCCGAAGAAATGGGTAGGAATCGGTGCTACGGCAGGAATGGTGAATTTTAAGGCACTTTTCACAAACGGTAAAAGTGTATGAGAAGTGCCTTAAAACTCACCATTGTAACCCTAATTTTTAAAAATTCCCCCTCCCGTACCCATGGCCCCTCCCGAGAATCGGTCCTGGATCCGCCCTTGACAGTAAGTTTCACGTAGATCGCACATTGGACTTATTTCTCAAAATAATTTAAAATTTGAAATTTTTTATTTCTTTATAACTGTAAAAGAGTGGAACCCCGATAAGTCGGCCTCCGATAACCCGGAATTCCGGCTAACCAGGTCCGATTTTCATCTGACAAAACAAACATTTTTTCAGTTTAATATTCAATTTATTGTTATTATTCAATGTGCGGTCTACGTGAAACACTCTGTATAATAGATAGTTTGACAACTGCGGCAATTAAATGGAAATAAACAAGTTGATTAAAATTGAGAAATGTATTGAATATATTTGATTTGAAACTGTGTGTGAGTTTATCCGGTTCGAGTTAAGTCAATAGAAAAATATCACATTATTATAATTTTCCAATGACCTTGTCGGGTATTACAATTTAGTTGAACAGTGCTATTTAAAATTCCTGGTCTATAAGACACGACCAGTCGAGATTCTTTGCAAATATCAAATGTCATAATAGCCGAAGCAGCCGAAGAGGTAGATAGATAAAGAGAGAAAGGAACTGGGTTGGATGCGTTAGAAAATATTTTATAGCGCACCGTACCTAGATCTGTTGGACTGTGAAATCACGTTATGGCACCGATTTTTGCTTTAATCATTTTTGGAACGTGGCAGACTAGTGTTTTGGGGGGTTTTTAGGGGAGCCTTAGACGAGAGACAGTTTATTAGAAAATTCATGATTCTTCATCTTTTATTAGGTGTATCGCCAGAAATCTCACATTTAACGTGAAAGAGTACCCCCGTTAAGATAACCTTACTCCCAAAATCAATTTTTGCTTTTACATTATATGTGATTAAAAAACAAGACTCGCAATTGGTGTGCGCAATCTTAGCGCACCAACCCTTCCCCTTTACCTACCATCAAAAACGTCATTTTTACGTTTTTATTGTTTTTTTCGTGGGTAGCAATTAATTTAAAACTATGTAGTTATTTTTATAGGTCCGTAGGTTAAGTCTACATAATGTAAACATACATTTTTTTTTTTCGAAGAAGGCATAACTTTTTTTGGATTGGCTGCTGGTCTAATTTTTTTCTTTTGTGTATTTTATCAAAAAATATACCTCCGATTTTTATCAAATTTTTTCGTAAGGTACGCCACATTAAAAAAACCAAAAAAATTTTTTTATAGGTTATAGGTTTTGAGGGATTTTCTCAATTTTATAGACTTTAAAATAGGTCAAGTTAAGGTTTCAAGGTTATATATAACTTGAAGGAAATAAGTACTTTAGCACATTCAAAAATTGGACGATACATTTTTAAATCACCAAAAAATCGTGTTTTTCGCAGTTTTTAAGGGTTTTTAAGAGTTTCGGAAAACATAGTGTTTCGCCCAATTGTTGAATATCCTCTAAAGTATCTACACAATTACTTCAAATTATATAAAACCTGTAAAAAATCTTGATTCGATCTATTTTGAATTCTATAGAATGGACAAAATCCCCCGCTGGTGGCACAGCTTACGGAAAAATCTTAATAAAATGAGACATATATTTTTTGACGAAATAAAAAAAATTGATCCCTAAAAAGTTATACGCTTTTTCGAAACAAAAAATGCGTTTTTCTACGGCCGTGCTAAAAGAGCCACTTTCACGCACGCATTTCGATTCCGAATGTTGCACTTTCCCGCACGGCGTGCGTGAAAGTAAATTTTCCCGCACGGCGTGCGGGAAAGTAAAATACCTTGTAATATGGCATTATAATATATTATTATACATGTAATAAACTAATATTTACATATTATTTACTAATTTATTTCAAATTTATCTTATTGTGTTCATGTTTTAATGAAATTAGCGCGATTATTTCATTCATAGGAGATTCTGGCCAATAGAAAGCTACAGAAATCTAAATTAAATTGATAATTTTTATAATTTCCCGTCGTCAAGTATATTACGTCAGATGCCCTTCGTTGCTATGAAAAAATACATTCAGTGACATTAATGACAATTAATGTTTTAAAAATTATAAAAGTGATGACTTTCAACCGTAAAATATTTATAACAACTGTGTGTTTAATTGTACTAATTTGTACTTACATAAATAAATTACAATAGAATTTTGGTTTTTAACAGTTTTATTCATGAAATAATCACAACAAATTGCACTCGATCTCTAAAATTACTATAGAATTTTAGAGCTCTTGTGCAATTAATCCTGATTATTTCATTCATAGGAGATTCTGACCAATAGAGAGCTACAGAAATAAAAATTAAACTGATAATTTTTGATAATATCCCGTCGTCAAGTGTATTACGTCAGATGCCCTTCGTTGCTACGAAAAAATATATTCAGTGACATTAATGACAATGAATGTTTTAAAAATTATAAAAGTGATGACTTTCAACCGTCAAATTAATATTTATAACAACTGTGTGTTTAGTTGTACTAATTTGTACTTACATAAATAAATTACAATAAAATTTTGGTTTTGAACAGTTTTATTCATGAAATAATCGCAACAAATTGCACTCGATCTCTAAAATTAATATAGAATTTTAGAGCTGTTGTGCAATTACTACTGATAATTCGATGAAATAAAATTATTTTGACATAATATTTAAAAGTCAGATCAGTAGACAATTACAATAGTTTTGAATCGTCGTCATGGAAACCAATATCGTCGTCGTGGTAACCCATTATATTGAAAGTTTCGTTTTGACGACCTTGTCAAAGAATTAATTTGTGTATTTTCACTTCTAAATAAAAATTGATATAACTCTATTTTTTGTGGCTTTTTTCCAAACGTACGGCCCTAGAAAAAATATTGTTCCTAACTCATGCGGAAAGTGTTTTCCCCGCACTCGACTGCTTGTGTCAACGGCAGCCTCGTGCGTGAAAGTATCACTTTCCGCACTAGTTAGGAAAATAACTATTTTAGATTACATATACATAATATTCACTCAGCTTTAAGTCTGTAAAAATAGACATATTTATATTGTAAAAGCCTTAATTTTTCGTGTGAACGTTTTGAAATTTTTAAATTGATTGACGTCCTCTGAAAAAAAAAACGAAAAAGTATGTAACGTTTTAGGTGTCAGGGAAGGGGCTGGGGATGACGGGATTAAAGTTAAGCTGGGTGTTCTTATTTTAATAATGATAATGGGTATGTTAATGATGATAAAAAGTCAGACCAAACTCAACATGTGTGTCAATTATAAAGTAGTGCATTTCATTACAGTCTAGTATACAAAAATAGTGGAACAAAAACTTATTATAGACAAATGATAAAGAATAGGATAGGAAAATAGCAAAAGTAATGTATGCAATGTATGTGATCTTTTTAAAATTCCTTTATTGGATAATCCTCAGTGGGTACCCATCCCATCATCATCTCGTGAAATTCAAGTACAATTAATTAGTTATCGTACTTTGTTGTGAATCATACTTCCACGTGATATAACCGAGTTCTTGTTCAGGATGTTTCCCAAGCAACTAGTTCCTTACCAAAAGACGAAAGTCCTGCTAAACGTGGTAGATGCTGCAGTTATTACAGTGAGAAAAAATTAAGTCGTGTACGCCTATGCAATGAACAAAATGTAGCGTATTCACTTGTAAACGACATTGTAAATCTAATACTGTATGTAAAAATTGTAATGGTCAAATAAATTAAAAGTTTTTTTACAATTTTTTAAAATTAGTGAAATTAATAAAGCTTTTTTATTTTTTGACAATATAAATAACGATACAGTTAATCAATAATAAAAAAAAGTGTCGAAAATAATAAGGAACTGTATGGCATCAAACTGATGCACTTCCGCTCGTGTGATTTTTTAATGCGAGCCCGGCCGCATATTTACAGATGCTTGCGTGTGTAGACACCAGGGTGTTGAAATCAGTTAGGGTTTGGAAAAACAGAACGTTTACAGATGCTAGCGTGTGTTGACACTAGGGTGTTGAAATCAGTTAGGGTTTGGAAAAACAGTACAGTTACAAATACTAGCAGATTTGGACACCAGAGTGTTGAATCCAGCTAGCTTTTTTAGTAATTAATATACATGCATAAATGCTAACGGCTATTGACTTTGATTTTATATACCTACTGCTGTGGAAAAATATTTAAGTGATTTAGGTATTAGTAAATAATTAAACGTTGTTGGGATATAAACAATAATATATTAACACAAAAGAACAACATAAAAAATAATGTTGCTCTCAAGCCATTTGCTTGTGGAATTTTTATAATTAACTATTTAGATGGGAAATAAGCCACAATTAAATTGAAAAAAATAATTTTATTAACGTTTCGATGCCCAAATCGGGTGTCGTTGTCAAAATAAAAAATACTACTACAGGGTGTTTGGTAAAGAATGGGCCATAGCTTAACCTCAGGTTCCTGAGGTTAAAATAGGCCGATTTAAGCTAACTTACCTTAGTACAAAGTTTATAATAACCGAGATACAGGGTGTCAAAATTAAACTTTTTTTTTATTTATTATTGAATATTTCCTGACAGGCATGAGATATCAACACGAAATTTGGTATGTGGGGTTTTTCGGGACGAGAAAACTAAATTCCCTACCAAAAGTTATGTGTTGCCCAGAGGGCTCCACATACGCCTTTCAGCACTCATTTAATACGTTCAATTTTTTTATCCGTCACTCCGTATAATTTTGACATTAAAATTTGTATTCCTCTATTAGTTTTACTTAAAAAAGGTATACCTTTTTCATCTCCCTAAACTCAACCGTTTACGAGATAAAGCATTTTAAATCTGCGGTGCAACATAATTTTTAGCATAATATCATTGTAGTTACATCAGAAAAATAACTTAAAACCATAAAATTATCCAAAAATGTATCGCAAATTTCTTCAAATGGAATTTGCGATGCAATGCCATAAATTTGAGAACTGGCACAATTATTATGGTTTTAAGTTATTTTTCGGGTGTAACTACAATGATATTATGCTAAAAATGATGGTGTATCGCAGATTTAAAATGCGTTTATCTCGAACACGGTTGAGTTTAGAGAGATGAAAGAAGTATAGCTTTTTTAAGTAAAACTAATAGGAGAATAAAAATTTTAATGTCAAAATTATACAGAGTGAGGGATAAAAAAAATTTAACGTAATAAATAAGTGCTGAAAGGCGTATGTGGCGCCCTCTGGGCAATACATAATTTTTGGTACGTAATTTAGTTTTCTCGACCCAAAAAAACCCCACATACCAAATTTCATGTTGTTATCTCATATCTGTCAGGAAATATTCAATAATAAATAAAAAAAAAGTTTAACTTTGACACCCTGTATCTCGGTTATTATAAACTTTGTACTAAGGTAAGTTAGCTTAAATCGGCCTATTTTAACCTCAGGAACCTGAGGTTAAGCTATGGCCCATTCTTTACCAAACACCCTGTATATTAAACAAAAATGTTGTTGCTTATTAAAAAATTCTACTAATAATTTTTTTAATCTGACTCATTTATATTGGCAATTCATACATATATTATACATTTTAAAGTATTTTTTACTAAACAACAACATTTTTGTTTAATTTAGTAGTACGTATTTTGTATTTTGACAACGACACCCGATTTGGGCGTCGAACCGTTAATAATTTTTTTTTTTATTAATTGTGGCTTATTTCCCATCTAAATAGTTAATTATAAAAATGCCACAAGCACATAGCTTCAGAACAACATTATTTTTTATGTTAATATATTATTGTTTATATCCCAACAACGTTTAATTATTTATTAATACCTAAATCACTTAAATATTTTTCCACAACAGTAGGTATATAAAATCAAAGTCAATAGCCGTTAGCATCTATGCATGTATAACCACTAAAAAAGCTAGCTGGTTTCAACACTCTGGTGTCCAAATCTGTTAGTATTTGTAAATGTACTGTTTTTACAAACCCTAACTGATTTTAACACCCTAGTGTCAACACACGCAAGCATCTGTAAATATGCAGCCCGGCCAAAGGTTGTAAGACTTGTATTTTGTTTTAAATTCTATTCTTGTACAAAAAATTCAGGCCAGACTTGACATTTCTAATTTCTGGAATGATGAAGAAGGAAAAGATTAATGTTGGCCTTTACAGCGATTGACGTCTATGTGAATACTTTTTCACATTGTGAATAATGCAAATCGCTGTACAATAATTGTTCTTACTAATTATGTAATTATATAGAGCTTTTAATTGGAAATAATTTTACTAAAGTGATATTAATTTTCACAGTACAATTGCTAATTGGATTTTGTACCTATAATTTAAAATTATTAATCCTGTCGAGATTGTACTACACACGACCATAAAGATTTTATGACCTATAACTTCTATTTAACTATAAAATATTTACACAATTACGTTAATTACATTTGTCATTTTATACAATTAATTTAGCGTTTCTGATGAGAAATGAAACAGTTAATCGAATTCTGCGAACATAATAATCCTATACAGATTCTACCAACATAAAAACATACATAAATATAACTGGATCCAACCAACGATAAACATCAAGACACTACTTAAAGACTGTATCATAACAAACCAAAAAACACACATACAAGTAGAAGACGAAAGACGAATAAGATGCATTGAAAACATGTACTGGTATCAAACGGCACAATTAAAAATAAACAATTCTATATCCAGATATGTGTGCTTTCCCCTCTTTTATTTAACATTTATTCTGAAGCCATATTTCAAGAGTCTTTGGGGAAGATGCAGAGATGGGAATGGAGTATTGATCAACAACATACGATATGCTGATGATGGTATAATATACCTGGGTCCCAACCAACGAGAAACATCAAATCACTGATATAGACTGTGTCATAATAAAACAAAAAATACACATACAAGTAGAACACGTAAGAGTATTAAGGGGACCGGAGTGCGGAACTGGCCACTATATGGTAAGATCAAAATGCTGCCTACGGTATCGACCCCGACCCTAAATGACAACCAACCAACACAATCAAAACCACTGGAAACGAATCCACCTAAATACAATATTATGCATTGCAAAACGACTCAACATCAGTTTTATAAAGTTGTAGATTAGCCAAACATTAACAAACCTAATCTACTGCTCAGGCCAGAATAGCTACCTACCAGGAGATCGATAAAATCAATGAAGCAGCGTATGAAACGCTCGTCACAATTCAAAGGAACAAAAAGAATACTCCATTGTGGTGGCCATATGACATCGCTAATCCAGTACACAACAAGAAACAAGCACCTCAAAGATGGCTGCAACAAATGACCCAGATTATAGATGACTGTATGCAAGATCAAACAGAGAAGAAAAAGATTTAGTGACTAAAGCAAAAAATATTTCCTTGGTAAGTAAAAAAGCTCAAAAATACATAAGGTCAATAAGATCAAGAGATGCATGAAAAACGGTAAAAAACATGAGAATATGCAGAAAAAAAGTGAGTAGCAAAGATTTAATAGAAGAAAGAACTTAGAGCGGACACTAGTCATAATTTCTGACCGAAACAAGACCAATACAACAATATATGAAGTAGAATACGATGAAGACCATGAAGTAATAGTGTGAATGCGGACCAAAAGGTATACCAAAAGAATAATTACTAAAACAGCCCAAAAGGATTACTAGCGTATAATTTGACCCTATTCTATAAAGGATCTGACTTATGAGTGAATATGATTCGATAATGGGTATGAGATAGAAGAAACTCTTAAAACTGTAGAGGGCTGTCGTCTATAAGAAATGAAAGATGTAGAAGAACAAAATGGCTTTCGTGCAGGCAGATGCATTATAGACTGCATATTTTTTCTCTAAAGTAGGTTATTGAGAAACTATTAGCTCACAATCTTTCGTTCATATGTTGTCCTTACAGACCTGACAAAGGATTACGATAGTGCACCACCTTCAATACTCTGGTTAGTAATGGAAAAACAAGAACAACGAGTCAAAAATATAACATTCATTCATTCACTAAGCATTACAACTGCATTTGCATTTTTCAAATTTTAAATCGCGTATAACTCGACAACAATCAATTTTAGAGAAAAATCACAAGATACATTTTTTGCTCAGAATGTCCCAAACTATCTAAAAAATTCTCGAAGTGAAAAAATTATTTTTGTGAATTTGTTTAAACAATTTTTCAACCACGGCACCGCCCGGTACCCTGTGGATATGTTATAAGTACATCTTTTTGAGTAAGTTTTTGCAAAAAAATCGAATCGGAATAATTGTACTAACAGGGGCGACGATACATCCTGGACTATAGCGCTAATTGTTAATAATTAAAAATAACAGCTTTGTAATAAAATAATGACAAAAATCTCTTCAGCACCGTGAAGAAGGGGTTTGAAAATTGATTTGGTCACTTTTTGAATTTCATAATAATAATTTTTAATCGAGTCATTAAGCCGTGAAAATGGCCATTTTCGCATTTTTCAAATTTTTAATCGCATATAACTCGACAACAGCCATTATTTGAGAAAAATGACAAGAGACCTATTTTGCTCAGAATGACCCAAATTATCTAAAAAAAATTGTTCGAAATGAAGAAATTATTTTTGTGAATTTGTTTAAAAAAATTGTTTAAACAATTTTTCGACCACGTCACCGCCCGGCACTTGTTCAAAAAAATCGAATCGGAATAATTTCGCTAGCGGGGACGACGATAGTGCCCGGTCTACTAGGGATTATAGCTAACGCCATGGCATTCAAAATCCTATTCTTGAGTGAGGTGGACTACTCCTCTGTCATTTATAGCTTGCTGTTGTGTGTATTTGCTGCTATCGTGACTCTTTTACATTTCTTCCTGTCCTTGCACTGAATTTTGTAGTCTTTGCTCTCATGTCTTCTTTTACATCATCCAGCCATTTTCTTCTATGTCTTCCTCTACCCCTGAACCATAGTGGTGTCCAGTTAGTTATTCTTCTCAACATCTGATTGTGAGCGTCTCTGTACATGTCCTATTCATTCTAAGCAAGAAATTTTATGTATCTGACTATATTTTCTCTCTTTAATTCTTCTTCAATTTCGGCATTTGTTTTCATTCTTATTTTTCCCTCTCTTTTTACATTGTGGCCCAGTATTTTTCTCATTATTTTTATTTCAAATTTCAGAAGGCTATCTTTCTCGTTACTGTTAATCGTCGTTGTTCTTATCCCATATGTAAAAAGTAACGTATTATATTAGTACAAAAAAATGACGGTAAACATTAAAATTGCAGAGAAATTAACTTAATTTTCTTAAGAACGATTTATTTATTTTTGTACTGGAACCGGTGTTTTAACGTCATTTTCCTATTGCGATGTATTGAAAAATAAATTTTATTAGTATTATATAAAGAAAGGGCTCTTGTATCATAAGATGAGCTTGCTGCAACCTAATGAGTTTGCAAAATACAATATTGGTGTTCGTCCACTTGAAATCCCAAACTAAGTTAGTCGGATCAGACGTTCGTGCAGTTTTGTCCATCTTGTTAAACCGCTTGCAAACTTTCATATCGATTCGATTATTTCTTTTACAAGAATAGTTTAACAAACAAGATGTTCTTTTAAAATAAGAATATATTGATTGGGACTTTTTGTTATACTCGTATTATAGTTGTTCGTTAATAACTAATATATTTATGTCCTCGAAAATATTTTATGAAAATGTAAAACGTCTATTGCCGTGCTATTTCAAGGTAACACGAATGTTCTAATAACTAATGGCATGGTATTTTAAACCATGTATTTGTCATGTCCTCCCTTCGTTGCTTTTCTATGTAAAAATGTGTATTGTGTATGAATTATAAACGACGAATACAGGACAAAATGAAAAAATGTTAATTTATGTATGTCTAAGTAACTTGTTGGTCGGTGTTTTATTTGTTCTCTTTACAGAACTATCTCAATTTTGGATTATCAATAATATAAAACTAACTGTTTTATCTAGAAATAATAAATATGAATTACAAATAACTTAAATTAATGCACAACTATCTATGGAAGCAAAATAGTCCAGGGTAATAAGGTTTTTTCCATGACACTTAAAAAGCCAGGGTACTGAAGCGTTTTTTCGACAGGTAATACCTATAAGGCAAGCCAAAGGAACATGAAACGAAAAACATGAAACATGAAACGAAAAACATGTTTCATGAAAAGAAAACAATGCTAAACAAATCTCAATGTCCGCCTACCAATGAAACGAGTGTGATTCATGCTCATGACACATTTTTATATTCGGAGGGTTTCATAAATGGCCGGACATATATTTGTTTAGCAGTGGTTTATTTCCATGAAACGTAATTTACGTTTCATGTTTCTTTGATGTGCGGCCTGCCTAAGAGCAAATTGTAACTATTTCCTGCGTATGATCTGGCGGCCATTATTATTTATAAACACTTAAGTGTCAAAAAATGGCATTTCACTTTTTTTTCAAATCAATGGAAAACAGGGAAACTTATGGTTTTTTTAGTAAAAATATCTTCGAGATTATGGAAAAAGCTTTAAAATGACGTATTACAAAGTTTGATATACTCATTTATTGTTAATATAATTGCGAAAAAAAGGTCGGAATTGCAAAAAAATTATTTTCGCAATAAGTGTTGTAAAATATAGTGTACAGCTTTGAATTTTTTTTCAAATAAGGGTTCTTAGTGTGCTTAATATGTGATAAAAATTTCAAAGCGATTCATTCAATTGTTTAAATTTTATTGAAATTGTTTTTCCCAGAGAGCATTTTTTTTGCAATAACATAAGTCGGAAGAAAATGACGTTAGAACCATTCCACAGGTGTCAAATGAAAGAGCATGAGCTATATTTTCAACTTGGTTTAAAAAAAGTGAATAAAAAATGCATTTATTAGTAATAAATAATTATGCAAAAGTATCGTAAATCTTTCCTTATAAACTTTTTATTTTGTTATATAAGAAATTATACATATTTATTACAATTTTTTATCAATTATGATATAGATAATATTACTTGGTAGTTGTGCACTTAAAACAGTGTAAAAAAGTTATTTTTTTTTTTTTGGAAAAAGTAATTCAAAAAGTTTATAAAGAAAAACTGACGATACTTTTGCATAATTATTTATTACTAATAAATGCATTTTTTGCTTTAATGCTTTGAAATCTTTATCACATATTAAGCACCAAAGAACCCTAATTTGACAAAAATTTCAAAGCTATACACTAATTTTACAACAGTTATTGAGAAAATATTTTTTTCCAATTCCGACCTTTTTTCGCAATTATATTAACAATAAATGAGTATATTAAACTTTGTAATACGTCATTTTAAAGTTTTTTCCATAATCTCGAATATATTTGTACTAAAAAAATCATAAGTTTCACTGTTTTCCGTTGATTTAAAAAAAATAAAATGCCATTTTTTGACAGTTAATTGTTTATAAATAAAAATGGCCGCCAGATCCTACGCAGGAAATAGTTATAATTTGTTCCTATAGGTATTACCTGTCGAAAAACCGCTTCAGTACCCTGGCTGCTGAAGTGTCACGAACAGGGTATATTTTTGTCTTATTACCCTGGCCTAAAAGTGATGATGACTGAGTTCGAGAGTCCAAAAATAGTAACAGTTGGGAGGGAGTTTTCTGATTGTAACTTGTTTCTGATACTTTTGGTTTTCTATATTTTACCATTCAAACATCCCATAGGTCTGTTAAATCTATTCACTTAGCCTCTATTTCATCTTATGTCTCCATATTTTCGTAGCTTGGTAGAGTGATGCCCAAGTATTTGAAATTTATAATCTGTTCTATCTTCAATTTGCACCTCAGCGCACTTTATCTGTATGTCACATCAGTCGACTTTATCTTTTCTGTTAAAATTATTGTATCAAATTCTTTGATTATATTATGTAATTCGATTTGGCTTTGGTTCATTACTATTGCTTCATGTTCTTTTTGTTCATCGTTCCAAGGGTTTATATGGTATGTCATCGGATCATGGAGCATTTTTACATTTTAATTTAATAGGTTATCCCTTATTTGTTATTTTTAAGATTTTTTATTAGGTGGCCTCTTTTAAATCGTCAATCATTATTCTTCTATGTATCTGGTTGCTTATCCTAGTACAAAACGTATATTTGGTCTTTTGGGAATTTATATTTAGCCCCATTCTTTGTGCAGATGCCCTTAACGACCGGAATACATCGATCAGACCGGAATGCATCGTATACCTGAAAAACTGGATTTGCTCAGTAGAAGAAATATATACCAAAATGTTAGATGATTTTTGGTGCATAAAGGAACTAGAGAATATAAATCATGAGAAGAAAAAACTATACCAAAAATGGTTTACAGGGAAAAACTTGAAACGCTTATATGAGGATAAAACAGCAAGAATTTAACATAAGCCAAAAATAACTACAAAAACTGAAGAAAGGGAAAGCAAATCCAGTGAACCAGATATATATATTAGAGAAAGAAATTTTTGAAATGAGGAAAAGATGTATCCATAATTCACAAAAAATGTGATTTAGAGGTAATAATAATACAAATCATACAAATTCATTAAAACCATTACAAATTTGAAATTTAAAAACTTTTGGACGCGTTTCGGCGAACACAAGCCATCATCAGCAACAACAGGTAACAAAACAACCGAACAAAGAGAAGAAAGAATTAGTCATCTCATTCTACCGTACAGACACCAAAATTTTAAAATTATACTACTTCACATGTTGTGGCCCAAAAGATATTTGATGGAAGAAATCATTTAAGGAAGTAGTACCCCATTTTCAATTGAAGATAGATTGTTCTGGACGATGGAACAAGAGTACTACTTGCTTAAAAGATTTTTTTCATCAAATATTTGTTAAACCATAACATGTGAAGCTGTATAATTTCAAAATTTTGATGTTTGTACGATGTGTCACTAGACACTAGACTGAGCCGACTGATTCTTTCTCTTTCCTGTTTTGGTTTTTTTGTTACCTGTTTGATTGCTCGTGTTGGTCCAAAACGCGTCCAAAATGTTTTAAATATAATGTTAACATTAAAATATATAGTTTCCGATTTTTCTGCAAGCTCCTGTTGTTGCTGCAGGGAGATGTCTTAAAAGGTTCAAAATATGAGTCTGCAGTTTACTTGTTTTTTTATATAAAGGTATCAACATTGCGATAAAGAGGCTATATTTATGTCTAGTGTAAAAAACACAGTTTTGGGTAATCTATCAAGCCAACGTAACAGTAACAAAATCAGACCAAACACCGATAAAAATGGGTTTTAATTAAAATTCCACACTCGAGAAAAGTATCGAACTGCCACTGACTTCATCGTCTGATATTTGTTCCACTGTTAGTTCAGTATTTACTTTCTAAGTGAAAGATATCTAGAACAAAATTATAACTTTCACAATATGAGACCAGGACCTGCTGCAACAGACTTATGTAATCGAGACTTTTTGTTTGTATCAAAAAGTCTTGCCTTACTTATTTGCTCTTAGGCCAGTGCAGTGGCGGTCAATGAGATAAATGAGAGACAAACAAAAAATGTGAGGCAGTAGATGACTACAATGTATTGCAAATTAATTCAATTTAAAAGAAAACGATGTCCTATCGACTTACTACAGAACCATTGAAATAAATTATATTTCGAGTAGGCCTTGCTTCTTTTGCATGGTCATTGCAATACAAAGAATTCTACATAAAGTATGTTGTGTATAGTGTATACAATTTTGTGTGATTTATTTAAAATAAAATTAAAAGTTTTTTTTCTTTAGCTAATGCCTTGACAACTAATGGCCATTGTCATGGTAGGTACGGTGAATTTTTGCAGTTAGGTACCTAGTGTCATGTGTAGTGTGTGTGTTAGGTAAGTGTCTTGTTACTTTGCAAAGTCGACGTCATTTATAGAAAAGTTATTTGTCAGTAATGTAATAAAATTCATAGAGAAGATCATTCAAAGTAAATATCATTTCACTGCATGTGGTTTGTTGAAGATATGTTCTGAATCATACGAAAATTCTTCTTAATGAACTAAAATACGAAACTTGCTACTTTAGTTCTTATCTTCGCGATCTTTTTGGTCTACCTCTTTTTTGTGGTTGGTGGGGATGTACTATAACATTCGCTATGGCCATTTAGGTTCAATAGCTAAAATGGTTTTACAAGGCCTTATTTAACAAATGCTATGAGTGGTCTGGATCAATAACTGGAACTTTCTATTTTCCATGCTGTTGCACAGTGGGATCATCATCACCATCTAGCCTTCTGCATCCAAAATTGAATATAGGCCTCCCCTAATTCCATCCAGTTCTGTCGATATTGGGCTTCCTGCAACCAATTCCCAGCAACCCTTTGGACGTCGCATGTACATTGTGTAGGCGGTCTGCCTCTACTTCTTCTGTAATTTTTGGGTACACCTCTCAAACTGCACAGTGGGATAGAATTCCAAAAAGTGGCAAAAAAGTTAATTTTTATACTAATATAAGTTTTCAAGGTATACCTTACTCAAAATTGTGCAATACACAAAAAAGATTAATACCTCTTTTATTTTTGTTTTTACATTTTTTATTTTTATTTTTTTATATTTATTTTAATTCGGTATTCAAATTTTATGACAATCATTTTAATCCTCAACTTTTTTATTCGACAACACAACTTCGTCCAAAGGTGAGAATATTTCTGGAATTTCAGTTATGCCTTCTTCTTCCGCTTCTTTCGAGGTTTGCTTTTATGTATATTCAAATCTCAGTCAAAATAAAAGTATTTGGACAAATGTAATAAAATTTAAGGGTATAGGTACAAAATATTGGTCCAATACTATTTAAATGCATTCATTTTTTTATCAAATCCTAAGAACACTAATATTTTTGAAAAATTTAAACGCTGAATAAAAGATTACATTATTACCTAGAGCCAAAAGACCCTTAGAATAAACAAAAAGTTTCTTTTGAATGAAATATTTGAAATTATAAATCCCACTGTGATTGTTCATGTTCACCCCTGTAACTTATTAAGATAAATATTATAGAAGTTTTCAAGGCCCTCAGTAATTGTGTAATCTTTCATTGTGCGTTTAAATTTTTCAAAAATACTTATTAGTTTTCTCAGGATTTTACTGAAATTATATTTACCACTTTTTCGGAATTCTTATTCTACTGTACGTTTTTTCTAAATTCTTCTGGTCATCATCATCATTCAGCGTATACTTGTCCACTGCTGAACGTAGGCCTCCCGTAGTTCACCCCACAAATTTCTGTCCTGAGCCGCTTGTATCCAATTTTGGTATATCTGCTTCAAGTCATCTGTCCATCTTGTTGATGGTCGTCCTCTGCTTCGAAAGGCGTCCTGTCTGGGTCTCTGGTGTTTCTCGTGAAATTCCGCTCAATATTCTCTCGGCATTTTTCTATAATAGTCTGACCATTTCCCAGGTAAATAAACTCGAACCTACTGCGTTCTTTACTTTCTGTTTTACTATCAGGCTTCTTTACTTCTTGCGTTACCCAAGAAATGTACTACGTTATCACAGACTTTATACATCCTTCTTTGTTTTATTTACCGCTGTTTTGCTTTGTTGTTGAAGCTGTTTTAGTTTACGATTGTGAAGGGCTTTTGATGATAGGAATATCTTAAGCCTATCGTTCTTCTTCTCTACAAGACTTATTCCTTTACCCAGTATACAGGGTGTCCAGAAACTCTACCGACAAACGAAGATAGGGAGATTCCTCAGATAATTATAAGATATTTTAACCCAATTCACCTAGTCAGAAAATGCTTCCTACGGGAGCTAGAGCTCTTTGAAGGTGGCGTTTTGTAATTAGTTATTCTTAAATAACTCCAGAACGCTTCTATTAAGAAAAACAAAAATTGGTACACATATTTATCTTACAGAGATAAATCGATTTCATGCATTGCGAATTTCTAGTACCAGTCATAGAAGTCCGTTTTGGGTTTGGGTAGGGCAACAGTTATTTTATCTTTAATGTTTAAGCATTTTTGACTCTGGATTATTAAATTGTGAGGTACTGTACAACTAAAAGGTACTCTTGTTTTAAGTCGATAGGATACACCGTTTTCTAGAAAAATCGATTTGAAATTTTTTTGTTAATTTCCAAAAAAAAATTCAAAAAAAAACTATTTAGAAATCCGAAAACTGGTACGTTTATTTATATTTCAGAGATGAATCGATTTCATTAATTGAGAATATCTAGTACGGGTCATATGCGTCCGTTTTGGGTAGGTCAACGGTTATTTTATCGCATAACATTTTTGTCTTTAATTTTTAAGCATTTTAAACCCTAGATTATCAAGTTAAAAGGTATTCTAGTACTAAAAGTTATTCTTGCTTTAAGTTGATAAAATACACCGTTTTTTTTTTGAAAATTTTTATAAAAAATTTTTTTATATTCAAAAAACGAAAAATTTTCAAATCGATTTTTCTAGAAAACCGTGTGTCGTACTGAGTTAAAGTAAGAGTACTTTTTAGTACTAGAATACCTCACAATTTAATAATCCAGTGTAAAAAACGCGTAAAAGTCAAAGACAAAAAAGTTATATGATAAAATAACCGTTGCCCTACCCAAAACTGACGCCTATGATCGGTACTAGAAATACACAATGGACGGAATCGATTTATCTCTGGAAGATAAATATAAGTACCGATTTTCGTTTTTCTAAATTGAAGCGTTCTGAAGGTATTTAAGAAAAACTAATTACAAGACGCCATTTTCAACGAGCTCTAGCTCCCATTTTCGGACTAGGTGAATTGAGCTAAATTGTCGGTAGAGTTTCTGGACACCCTGTATTTTTAAATAATTATATTATTACTCCTCCTGCTCATTCCTTGAGCCCTTGTCAGGTAGTGGTGACACTCTAAATATTGTTACCTTGCTGTCTAAATTGGCCGCGCTCTTGAACCAGATGGACGGCTTCATGTATGGATCTTCCCACCAGAGTCTTCAATTGGTCTGCTCAACGTCTTGGTCTTGCCATCTACATTTCCGGGTAAAACATGCCGAAGATACTTTGTGTATCCTGTTTTGGTATCGACATCGCTGTAAACCGCGATGCAAGGTCGCGAGGGTGAACGGGTGCCACATCCTTGGTATGTGCGATCTCATAAGAAACTGAGGGTATGTTTTGATATCGATGTAGCGACCGCGATCGCAACCTACACCGCGCTTATCCATGTATCTTCGACATGTTTTTACCCTAACGCTTCTACTATCAATGGTACCATGGTCCCCGTTCTTCTCGCTATGTTGCCGAAATAATTTAGGTATGCTCGGTTTACTTTTTCTAATAGCTTCTCTTTTATATAGCTCTTCTTCGAGAAATGGCAGGTTGGTTCGTTGTTCTATCCAGGACACGCGTAGAATTCTTCTGTAGACCTACATTTCGAAGGCTTTGATCTTACATCTATCGATTTTTTTGGGAGTCCATACTTCAGCTGCGTATGTAGCAATGGAAAAAATAAGAGCATTGACTGACCTGAGCTTAGTATTTCTTGATTTTGTTCGGTTTTTTCATATTTTGATTAATTTATCTGTTGCGGTTCGGGTCATTGCTAGTCTACGCTTTATTTGTGAGGAGCAATCACCATTGTTGGATATCAGTTTAAGTTTCAGGTTTCAGTTCAGTCAATAATTGGCAACAATTTGAAAAGGTAAACAGATGATTCCTTGTTAAACAAAATACCTCTTGGTAATTTGTGTATTGCTGTCAACTGCTAGGTGTAAATTTCGAATCAATTAAGGAATTATACAAAAAAACATTTTAACTTGTACCTACTTAAAAAAACATTTTAACTATTGTGCAGTGTATGTGTTGAATTACCCGCCACTGAGCAAGTTGCTAGTCGACTGAGAGTAAGGAGAAAGCTTGTGGTGTTTGTCGGTATCCGATTTTTTGCGGTTTTTATTTATTGAAAAACAATATCACGATCTGATATGTAACTCGATGCCCGCTATTTCACGGAACGGCTACAATTTAACGGCTCATTTTCGTGCTCGTAATGAATGAACCAACCTATATAGCTATGTTTGTATGTAAATAACGGATAACTAAAGGTATGACTTACATCATTCTGCTCTGCTCTGCTGCAATAACGCATAATACTTACGAACGAGGTGTGTTGACTTGGAATTGTTCTGTTGTTCTTGCATATTGCACTTTTTTGTCAGTTGAGCCATGAATAATTTTTTAATCAAAGTATTCACTTGTTATAGGAGTAAACCCTCCAGCGATGACGTTAGAAATTTACACATTATTAGTGACCTCGGTCTGTTTGACCGATAGAGACATATCGCTTTATTATATTTGTATAAACACACATTTTCAAATAATTATTCGTAATAAAGGGCTGGCCGTCTTCTAGTATTGCGAGCTATATTGTATTTTGATGATTACTGATCTACCGTGTCAACTCCTACCATCTTTTTTTATAGTCAATAATCATCATAGGTTTTTCTGTAGTTCCATCGATTTAGTCATCGTCATGCATGGAAGACCGTTTTTCTTCGGTTTTAGAACATGTGATGTTAAAGTATAATTTTCTCTAAATGCAAACATACTTGATTACTTGATTGACTTAATCTACTTTGATCTTCAGAAAACTGAGTAGGTAGCTGATTTCAGTAACTTACGGTCTGAGATACCAATATGTACTTGGTTACTAAGACTAAGGAACTTCGTATAAAACTGACCCGTTACGGGGCAGCGAAGGACTTTATTTGGTACATTTAATTACATGCACGAATCGTTTTGTTGAAATTCGGCGCAGTAAAAGATGATTTACTTCATAGTCAGAACTGTGGACCGCACGTCATCGCTGGAGGGTTAAAGAAGAGTTGGTAGACACAATGGTGAATAGAAGTTTGTTATGAAGAAGAATTGGGCTTCTAACAAGCCATTGATGATGATGACGATTCCCTTCTTATAATTTCATTCTTGTTCTTTTCCTTTGTTCGGTGTTTGTAATTTCTTTTTACATACTTCTTCTCACATCGTTCTATTATTTCAAATTGTCTAAATTGTATTTAAACTTATTAGCAGATCCCCATTTGTTATCTGTCACCAAAAATCTTCGATTTTATGCAGATAGCATTGGTGAGAGCCCACGATTTTACTGCATACAAAAGTATCAAACGCAGTAAAAACGCAGTTTTATAATAACTAGTCTAATCAATATATTATTAAATTATTCCCAATAGGTTAGGAACTATATTATGAGTCCTTGTATGACGTGATAGGGCGATTTAAACGCTAAAGTGGGACAAGGGGTACTGTGGGGCGATATGAACTCTGGGAGAGGAATGATTTCTGTAATAATGAAAAACTCATAATTGCAAATACCTTGTTTGAACTTCCTATATCCGTAGATTATAAACATGGAGATCACCAGATGACAAAAACCACAAAATAGTCAGATATCAAATAGGTAGGTGGTTATATTATTTATAATTCTAGATTCTAGAATATAGGTGAAAACATCTAGGAGCAGACTTATCCTCAGACCATTAAGAGAAAAAAGACAAAAACTTCGATGACAGAAGAAATTATTGAACTTCTGGAAGAACGAGCAAAACATAAAGCAAAAGACCTGAATAAATACAAAGTGTAGAGAAACATCAGAAAGAAAATTCGAGAGTCAAAAGAAAGGACTCTGACAGATGCAAGTACATGTAAAATCTAGATAAAAAGTAAGCTTTAATTCACACAAAAAATCAAAGAAATGACAGGTTCTATAAAAAGCAGAAAAATGAATATACTTAAAAATGATAAACGGATATTATTACTGATGTGAAAGAGAGATTGTGTCATAGGACCAATTACATCCAGCAGCTATTTAATGATGAAAGAGACTGTCATTAGAAACCACAAAGGATATCGGACCACCAATATTACGAGGCCATCAAAACACAGCAGAAGAAAAAGTTGCTGGACACTGTGCCCATCGAATTATTAAAACTCATATTGATGTAGCATCGAATTATTAAAACTCATATAGATCTTATTGATGAAATGGTTGACCTTTTAACCTAATATATCAGACGGTAACAATTTCGCTTTTTATTCTGATTTTAGCCTTTTGTTCTTGGTAAAGGATTGAAATGATCCTTAAGTCTTTATCATCGATATTACATGATCTTAAAATATACATTAGTTTATCATGTTTTACCAGGTCAAAAGCTTCCTGAAAGTCAATAAAACACAAGTATACTTCAGAATCGACATCTCTACATCTTTCAACTAGCACACGTTTTGAAAAAAATGCTTCTCTTGTTCCGAAGCCTTTCTTAAAACCAAATTGAGTTTGACCAGTGTGTTCGTCTAGTTTATTGTATACTCTATTCACTCTATTGTGTATTATTCGTAGGAATATAATAAACTTTGATTATATTATATAGGAATATAATAAAACTTGGAAATCTAAAATAACTACTAATCTATCTCATAAAATCTGTTGATGTATTAAACATAACATACAAACTTTTAGCAAATTAAAGTTGTGAGAACATGTTAAATTTATGAGCTGTCGTCTTCTATCTCATCTATATCGGTTTGAAGTATGTTATTACTTTCTAAAAGTTGAATGCGTTTGCATGCCGTGAAGTGAAGCCTCGGTTACGTAAATCGAATGGATTTTTCAATAGAAATGTAGTAATTTAAATATTTTAACGCCAGTCGCTTATTAAGTGTACTTTATAATCAGAAGAGTTCGATTAGTGCAATATTGATGTGTTCTTGCAAAAAAATCACGTGGAATTTTTAAGATGTTCGGCATTTTTAAAATATTAATTGAAAGCAAGGAGCAATAATTGCCGTCCGTGAATATAAATTTCATAAGGTTAGAGATATTAACTGACGTCAATATGCACCATATTTTTTTATATTTATTTACTCTTTTATTTAATTTTTATTTTAATCAGGAAGTTCTTTTAATCTTTAGCTTTTGTTGCTTATTAGACCAGGGCGGATCTGTGAAAAAACGTCTATTTTTGGATGTGCGAGGTGGCATTCGGATTTTTGCAGATAAAGTTAGGTGACAACTTCAACAATAATAATTGACTTATGCTCCTTCTCAAATATGCCCGGAACATTAATAAAAAAATTAAAATATTTAAAAATTTCGAAAAACATCGGTTTTTTTCTACTTTATTTGCTTATAACTTTAAGACGATTCATTTTGGAACAAAGCCCTAGGGAAATAAAATAAAGATAATTGAATTTTGTATGATAAACGACTGGTTAAAAATGTTTTTAATTATTACCCTTTCTGCAAAATAGCAATAAATACAAAATAGAGGGGCCAAATAAGCCTGTTTTTATTCAATGTTTTTCACCACTTTGGTAGCACTTAGAACTTTCGTAGTTCGCTTAGAAAATTCTTACAACATACGTACATAAATCGTTCACCAAATTTCATTAAAATCTACCTGATATATTTTGCAGAATAATTTTGCAATCTAAATTTTTTTTAAAATTTCAAATTTTTTAAAAACTTTCTGAAGAAAAAGTAGACCATGTAGAAGTTTGCTAATTTTTTTTACATATAAAGAGGTTCTCTACCTATCTAATATACTTTACAGAATTAAAATCTGATTATTTAAGCGGCCTCAGAACTGTTTTAAAGTTATAAACAATGTTTTAGCTTATAAACAAATATAGTGAGGACATTTAAGTTGGCATAAATTCATTTTCTCGAGAATAGACGTCTCTGGAGATAAATCCCGAAACAGGTCGATTTTTATTTTTAAATTCTAATTTTTTGGTATATATATCATACTAGTGACCTACGGCACCTATTCTCAAATGAGAATAGATGCCGTGTGATAGCTCAATCGAAAGGCTATTTAATTCTGTATTCGCTAATATAAACATTAACATAATTATTTATACAGGATTTAAATTTAAAAAAAATTGAATTAAATTAATTCCAATATTTAGATTACGTCATCACATCCACCCACATAGATAACGTCACTAGTATGATCTTTATGCCAAAAAATTATAATTTAAAAATAAAAATCGATCTGTTTCGAGATTTATCTTCGGAGTCGCCCATTCTCAAGAAAATGAATTTATTCCAACTCAAACGTCCTCACTGTATTTGTTGAAGTGCAACCAAAGTGGTTGAAAAACATTAAATAAGAACAGTTTTTTTTGCCCCCTTATTTTCTATTTATTGCTATTTTGCAGAAAGGATAATAATTTAAGACATTTTAAACCAGTCGTATATTATACAAAATTCAATTATCTTTATTTTCTTTCCCTACGACTTCATAGTGAAATTGTGAAGTGTCACATTTTCTTGTAAAAATCTTCAACAATATACTTGAAACTTGCAAAATTCCACAATATTGGCTAACTTCTACATTTGTACCCCTCTCTAAATGCGGCAACGGGAAAGGATGTAAGGATTTTTGACTGATACGTCTCATTTTAAAGTTATTTATGAAAATAATTCGTAACAGAATTTAAAAAAAAATGTGAAGAGAATATGGGCAAAAAACACTTTGTTTTTACAAGCGGTATGTAACCCTAGAGACTTTGTTTAGTTTCATTGTATTCATGCAAAAATGTCGCCATCAACAAAAAAATGCATATTTGTGTTTCATAGATTACGAAGAGAACTTTGATAAAGCCAAGCACAAAAAACAAAAAAGAACATTGATTCCAATGATATAAACATAATATGTGAATTATTTTTCTTTTTCTTTAGCCTGTTTGCGTCCACTTCTGGACAAAGGCCTCCCCATGAGTTCTCCACTCTTCTTTGTTTTGTGCTATTTGGTGCCAGTTTCTCCCCATTTTTGCTTGGTGGCCTATCCATCGTGTTTGTGGTCTTCCCTTACTACGAATGTGCTCGCCTGGTCTCCAATGTACAATGTTTCTCGCTCACCTTTCTTTTTTTTTCTTGTCACGTATTCTATCGAACTCCATTTCATTTGCACAATTCTTCCAATTACATCTTCCACCTTCGTCCTGTTTCGCATCTCCTGATTTCGTATATATTATGTTCTCTCAGAAATACTTATAACATAACTCGTTCGATGGCCTCTGTGTTGTTCTTAATTTACTCTAAATCTAGTGACTTAATCTGTAAGTGTCACTGTCTCCATTACATAAACCATAAGTGGTAGAATACAACTGTTGAAACCCTTTTCTTTAAAAAATTAGAACACCATTAGAACTAAACTATGACAAAAAATGAACGTCAAGAAGACAAAGTTCATGAGAATATCGAAAACTCAAAGAAATAATGAGAATCTCTTCATAAATGGATCCAATGTCGAACAAGTCGACCAATATGCATATCTTTGGTATCGACAATGATCAACTCCACAGGTGATTACTTACAGGAAATCAAAATCAGAATTGAAAGGCTAGAGCAAATTTTAACAAAATGAGAAAAGTGCTCTGCACAAGAGATTTGAAGTTGGAGCTAAGGGTTAGGTTAGCTAGGTGGTGCGTTTTCTCGACTTTATGTTATGGAATGGAAGCTTGGAGCTTGAATGCGGCATCAATAAAAAAACTAGAATCATGCGAAGTGCAAGTGTAGAGAAGAATTCTGAAAATATCGTGGACAGAACACGTCACAAACAAAGAGGTTCTGAGAAAGATGAATAGAGAAATGGAAATCTTAAATACCATCAAAACAAGAAGATTAGAATATCTCGGACATATTACACGTGGAGAGAGATACTTGGTCCAATTGATTATGCCGGGAAACATTCAAGAAAAAAGAAGCATAGGAAGACGCAGAATATCGTGGCTGCGCAAGCTGAGAGAATACAGAGT